>NC_141095.1:24447484-24524984 GCF_041138505.1 Cibotium barometz | reverse complement strand
ATTTTAACTTAGTGCAAGCTTAATATGGTTTCCTTTTTTTTTCAATAAATCAATTTGAAGTGGTGAGAGGTAACCTTAGAGCTCCTTAGAGATGAAATCTTGACATGTGGATGACTGGAGGTTCGAAGCTCTAGAGGTTTTCATATTCTAGAGAGTTTAGAGGGAGGCTTTAAATATGTTGTGTGTAGTATTTTTCTTGTTGGGCAATGACCTAGTGAAAGAGAGATATAGGCTATTGTATACGTTGTTTTTTTTTTAATATACATTCTAAGAGACATTTGACACAAAGTGAGAAAAAGAGATGGACATGAACACACTAAGAGGGGGAGATGTTTTCACTAAGGTGTAAAACCTTACTATAATCATTAATTACTGTTGCGACACATTAAAGAGAGAGATAATGATCTAAGGTTTTGGATTACGTACGAGAGAGAGAGAGAGAGAGAGAGAGAGAGAGAGAGAGAATCTCTATTTGTTTGATGAGGAGAGAGAAAACCTTAGTTTCTAAGGTAGGTGGCTGTTTAGCTTGAATATGGGCATGCTAGTATTGGTAAAATAATTCTCTTACTTTTTGATATAAGATGAGAGGACATACCTACATTTTAACATATGTTACATTGAGTTTTTGTGTGTGTGTGTGTGTGTGTGTGAGAGAGAGAGAGAGAGAGAGAGAGAGAGAAAGAGAGAGAGAGAGAGAAGAATTTAAGTATTTCAATTTGTAATAATATTGATGATTGAATAATTAAGTACAAAAGTTCTAAAGTAACCAATTTTTTAAAAATAAGTAATTTTTTTAAATAACCATTTACTCATTTGTGGTTCAATTCTCCACATATGCAATCCATTCTCTATATAGAAAATTGTATTATCTAGATAATAGCCTATATTTCTTATTCATTCTCTATATAAGAAATTGAATAACCTAGATATTGGCCCATATTGTGTATATAGTAAATTGAATTATCTAGATGTTGGCTCATACTCTCTATATAGGAAATTTAATTATCTAGATACTGGCCCATATTTCCTATATATGAAATTGAATTACCTAGATATAAGCCCATATTTCTTACATATAGAGGATTGAGTAAATGGGAAATAGGATTGTCTAGATATATATAGGAAATTTCCATCAACATAACTAGGAAATCTCTCAAAATTTCCTATATATGGTAAAGTTCACTATATAGGGAACCACCAAAAGTTCCTTGTGTACCACCTCTCAGAGTGCTTTGTGGGGAACAAAAGGAATATGTGGGAATGAAAATTAACATATATGTTAAAACAGTTTCACTTATGTGAAATGTGAGGATTCACATATGCAACGGTGAAAGAAAGCTGACCTAAATTTTCTAAAACTTCTAGTGTATATATATATATATACCTCAAACCGAAAAGTCCAGCACGTGGTGGTTCCGCCAAGGCAAGCAGCAGTTGAGCGCGTTTGCTTGGTGGTGACGCTAGGAGTCGGCGAGGTCGCGGTGGCATGCTGGCATCGGCGCGGCTGTGGTGATGGGCGCTGACCGTGCTCATCAGGCGGAGAACAGCAGCTGCTGCCATCTCCGTCATGGAAATGGCAAGCGCCAATGACAGGATCCCTCTACTTAGCGCCACTTCCGCCTTATCAACTGCCCTACACAGTAAGCATCTACACAGTAAGCGTAGGCGGCAGATTGCGATGGTTTCTTATGTAGCTGCAAAGGTGACTATGCATCAAGGCTCAATTTGCAGGCTCAGCTGTACGTACTCGGGACTTCGCGCAAGGCCTGCTCCATTACAGTAAGAGACTCTAATTTCAGCAGCTGACAACTATTTTTCCCCTTAAAAAACATAAGATTTGTTCGTCGGCCCTGGTTTTATGTACAAACGGCACCACTGCTCGAAAAAAAAAAAAAGAGGCTTTCTTTACAAAATAAAGGTTACCGATTTTTAAAAAACCCAACCAGAGGTTTGATTTCAGTAACCGATTTTTTTAAAATGTACCCAGTACAGTGTGAGTAGGGTGCTTTCAAGTTTTCAAGCCCAAAAAATGAGTAAGACTTTTTATTGCCTTTATTTTCAGGATTCATTTGTTATATTTAAAGTTATTGAACCCTTATGTAGTATAATATATTTTGGGAACCAAAATCAGGTAAATTAAGGAGGTGTCCTTTTTTCAATTGATTTTAAAAAAAATGTGCATTGGTCGGTGCTTAAAGAGAGGCTTGGCTCCCAATGGGCCTTTTAAAGGCACTTCACTACCACCAACCCACATGAAACCTCTAAAAGAAGGTTACGAAATTGACACTCAAAACATAAAACATTTATGTTCAATTGACCTATTAGCTATGGAAATAAAAATAGAATAAACAAAGACTTAAAAACAAGTTCCATATTGTATCTTTATTACTTCTAACACAAATATTACAATATTATTGCAAGATCCTTTGAGTTCTTTGCATTTTTTGAGAGATTCTTTATTGATGTGCAGAGAAAAAAATCAAGATTGCTGTGTAGAGTTTCCAGATTTCTGTGCAGACTTTTCAGATTTCAGTGTTATGCAGAGTTTTTAGATTATTGTACAAAATATTCAGATTGTTGTGTAGAGTTTTTAGATTACTGTTTGTAAAGCACTGTACTGAGTGCAGATTCATTGCAATTTTGAATAGATTTTAGTGCATACTTTAGTACAAATCAAAATTGATGAAGTTTTCAACAAATCTTGAAGTAAGTGCACAAACTTTAACTTGATTTCATCTTTCTTGATTATTATGCAACTATGGCTTGCTCAACAAAAGCAACAAATTGAAAGACAGAGATACTTGGTGAAAGATTAAGTGAATCTTTACAACTTTTGACAAAGATGGCATAGCAATTGCAAAGAAATTGTGAAAGCTTCAGGAGGAGTGAATTATAGAGAACAACAATAAAACGATGCACTTCTTGAGCTAGAAAGTGTGCAGAAACTGTTTAATATTTTTAGATTTGTGTAAAAGCAAGGTCTTATCATAGATTATTGTTAATCTTTTAAATATTAATGCTAAATACACTTCTACAATAAAGATCGATCAAGCTATACTAGTTTTAAAACAAAAGTGTACAAGCTTTACAATTTCAAGTGCAGAAATTCAGAAAGTTTGCTTGTTAACACTGGGTTTGCAAGTATGGCCCTGCTCGGAATTGAACCCAGTCCACTAGTGTAAGCCAGTGTACCCCATACGCCATAGGGTTCTCCTAACTTGCATATAAGGTTTCTTGAGTGTGAAGATCTCTTGAATATTATTACAAATCTTTCAAATATTTACTGTTCTTGTTTAATTTTTTGTAAAGAACCAATTCTGTGAAAAGAAAGGCTATCAAGAAATAGAGCATAGTGAATGCTTCCTATGCAGATGGATAAAGAAGTGTGAAGAGTTTAAATTGCAACTTGGTAAAGAAGTGTAGAGAGTTTCAATCTTTTGCAGAAGTTAAGACTCATGTAGTTCTTAGTGCAGTTTTGGAACAACTTCATTTCCCTGGTGTTGGTTCAAAGCTTAGCATTGTAGTACTTGTTTCAAATCTTCATAAAGACCCTTCTAGAGTGGAAAGACCCTGGCATGAGAATTACATTCAAGTGTGTGCCTGAGAGAGACTCTGGTATGAGTATTATGCCACATCAACATAAGAGGCCCTAGCTTCACTGACCAGCTATGAAAGGAACTTCTCTCGTGGGTGCATTAGCCGGAAAAAGATGACGTGAACCGGCCAAAGACTTTGAAGAGATCAAGTAACCGTTTGAGAACAGAAAGAAAACAAGTAGAGTCCTTGCAAAGGTGATAGAAGAAAGGAAAAATCCCATTGAAGCCAGACAACGCAATCTTGGAAGTGATGGAGAACACTAGCGTGTATCGACAAGAAGTGTGGCCAAGACCATGGCTATGGACATGATACGATGCATTCACAAGCAGTTCAATGTGTATCAGTAAATAAAAAAAAAACAAATGCAGCTGGCTTCATCAGCTCTCTCTGAGGCTTTGCACAATGCTCTTTGCAAGTCAATGCAACTCGTGCTCTCTCTACAGCGTATCATAGAGATCGTCGAATTCAGTTAGGCCACGAGCGTTCAGCAAGATCTGGCGTCGCAACGCATCACACTAAGGGAACTGCATCAACAGGCTCTCTCTGGGATTGACTTCATCGACAGTGCCGGCCTTAAGCGGTGGGGCTTCTTCACTCCGCCCGTGGGTGGCAGGGGCGGACTTCTGAGCCTCCTTGGGTGGCGAGGCAGACTTCTGAGCCACCTTGGTTCTGAGGCAGAATATCTTGATTCTAACGAGTGGCCCGCAGCGAGGAGAGCAATCGACCAGGACTACAGGTTTTACAACTTGCCTTCATTGTCTTTACAGCTCTGACCATTCTTAAAATCTCTTGCATTGGGACCTAAACATGGAAATGGAAGCTGGGGAGGGCCAACAGACTATGCTGCAGGCAGTAAAGATGAAACGGTAGCAATGCGCTACTGTTTTTAAAAAATAGATATTAAAAAAAAGCAAGCAACGATGGCATTAAACAGCTCAAAACGTTCTCTATTGCCGACTCTTACAATGTGTAGGCTCGTCTCAATGCCATTACCTTCAGGCTTTAGGCATCAATTCTCATTTTTAAACCAAAAGAAAAAAAGAAAAAAAAAACTGCCTCAGCACCCTCTTCATTATAGCGCAGCACCAATGTTGGTGTTCATTATAGCGGAGCTCACACGCTCAAGACGAAAATGTTTTGTTCCTTAGGGTTGTTTATCCTATAACCTAAATCTATAGCACCTCAAAGTGGCCGCCCGCCCACATTCGTGTTTTCAAGCCATTCACACTTCCCTTGATCTCCTTATGCCGTTTTCATTTACACTCATGGTATATACATACACTCCTTGAGAGATATGGGCATGTTTAGAGATTGATGGGGTTGTTTTACATGTGAGTTTCACTTGTGGGAATTGTTGAGGCATGTTCGTGCACATTAGTGCATTGCGAGTGTCACCTTGGACTTCGTTGACGATTTTTCACACGTGTGAGGTGTGATTCATACACTCAGCATTTTTTGAGGTGTGTTCACATGCTTTAATTATTCCTTGATTATTTGTGTTGTACTATCCCTTGTTCATATGCGTAGCATGTTTTGGGCTTCTTCCACACATCCTTGGGGGATTCTTTAGAGGTTGTTCACACATGCTTCACACATTGGGTAATTTAGTGTTGATTTGAGCACTTTAGGGGTTGTTCACGTGCATTCGAGCATTGTGGGTTTTGTTCACACGCATTGGGCTTCATTAGTGATTGTTCATATGTGAGAGGTGTGTCACATGCATTAGCGCATCATTTGAGCTTATTCATACACTTTGGGTTTTGCAGACTTTGTTCACACACTTGGAGTTATGTTGAGTGTTGTTCACATGCAGCTATGGGTGTTTCTTACTATTTTTATCCTTCTTATGACCGACACACCATAGAATGTCATCTTCGTCATCGATATCACTATGATAGCATCTCAGATCCTGATTTTAGGAGAGTCACGCATGTATTGTCTTCATGGCTCTATGCTTGTTATCACGAGTTGCCACTTTGTGTCGGGGAGCACATCTCATTTGTGGCAATCACACATACCTTCGGCACATCGAGGCTTAGACCTCTAGATCTCGACTCATCGACTTCTCGTTATTACGAGGTGGCATATTCATGTCATGGCTGGTTGTTTGAGCTTGAGAGTATGGTGCCTAGCCGTCAGAGGCATTTGTTTGATGAGGAGGAGACTCATGCTAGATGGTTCAGATCATCCGTACACGGTGACTTCTTTGCCACATTGCTTGGCTACTTCGACACGGAGGGTTCGACATTGTTTGCATGGGATGATTTTTTCTTTGGCCACTTATACGAGTTTCCCACACTCTTGAGCCGCCATGATTATGTTCCTGAGGAGGATCATGAAGTTGACACTGACACAAATTCAGATCATGATGATGATGTATTATACACACCTATACATGATGTATCACACACATCCGTACATGATTATACTGATACACGTGCACATCATGACACATACACACATGATGATTGATGACATATGTAGCAATAATGTGTGTGATCTAGTTCATAAGGACAGGATCTTGGGAGTAGGCATGGCAGCGAGCACATCGAGCATTACGAGCATCATAGAGCAACCTATCTCAATTCCTAGTGATCATGGGGATACGTTAGATGACCATAGTGATGCATCCGATATGAGGAAATTAGGGTTTGTATGAAGACTTATGCAAAAATTCTCTGAAATTAAAGAAAATCAAGAAGATTTTGAAAAAAAAGTCAAGGAAATGCACGAAAATCAAGAAAATGCATTTTGAAAACTATTTACATTCTTAATCCAAAAATAATTAACACTAATCATGATTAAGAAAATACATTCTACAAAATTGGATTAATAGCAATTCCAAAATGATTATCACAAATCATGATTAAGAAAATGTATTTTGCAAATTAGATTAAGAATAATCAAAAAATGATTATCATCTAATCACAATCTAAGCAAGGATGTAAGCCAAGAGCTTTGATACCAATTGAAATGGAGTGATCATAAGCTGATATTTGGGATTGATTTGTAAGATTCCTCCCCAGTCCCTCAAGATGTCCAGTTTCTTCCCCTGTAATCAATCCCCTTTTCAGAATAATAAAAGATCTTGTTTCTACCTCTCTCGGCCTAGAGAGAGAAAATGTTCTACAGAGAGGTAACTCAGTTTTTAGATATCTTTGGATGGAAAATATCCTTTCTTATTAAAATAAATCTCCCCGAAACAGAAGTTTAAAAAGAATTTCATAAGGTGCATTAGAAATAAATTATAATCTGCTCAAAAGGCCTTAGCCTAAGGGTCCAGATTTTTTGAAAATTTTGGATTAAGGTTCTAAGGGACCAATTAGATTAATCCAAATGTAGGGAGAAAAAAAAAGGAATAAATAAAGAAAAATCTCCCAAAAATAAGTAAATACTCGCATAAGATAAAGAGTGGACTAAGGATCAAGGAAAATAGCTAAAAAACTGATTTTTGACAACTCAAAATGGAGATTTCCCCTCATGAAGGAGGCACCTTTTTCTCATCATTGCTTAATCAATAAAATGAGATATTTCATCACTCCTCTCTCCTAATTCAAGTCTAGTTCCAAAAAGTAAGCTGAACTGACCCAAAAATAGTTAAAAATTGACCAAACTGATCTGGAAAATTCTAGAATCAGTTTGCTTGGTTTGAGGCTCACTTTTTCCTATAAATAGAAGCCTCCCCCTTTGTAAAAGCTTAATAGTGTTTATGGACTGTTACTTTACTCCTCCCCAGAGCCAAAAACATTGAATTCACTTGACAATTCACTTATTTTTGACTAATTCCTCTACAAAGAATTGGTGGCCACTCTTGATCCAAACAAGAGTAGAACCCCCAATCCCTCAAGCTAAAGGAAAGCTCACAAAACTCCATGTAAGTTATTAATTCTACTTTTTTAAATTCTAATCTATGGTTTTCTGAATTCTTTGCTTTCTTAATGTGATTATGGATTATAAGCCTTGATGAAAAGGCTTCCCCCTTCTCTTCATTAAGAATTTCAGCCTTTCTTTATCTTAAAATGAGTAACAAATAAATTGAGTTAAACTTTTCCTATTGATTACTCTTTAGAAGTGAATTTGATTAGATTAGAGTGCTTTATTTCATCTTGGGAAAAATTTTAAAGTACATTTAGAATGTAAAAATTGAGAAATAGTCAGCCATACAACGGAGGTTATGGCAAAATTTTTTTAAATTTTGTGGAAATAAGTTTTATCTTTATGTTATTCAAAAAGAATAATCCCCACCGTTTGTGCATTCTACAAGAAATTCTTTTTATCTTAAAAGTGTTATTCCTATTTTATGCATAAGTAGATGTATAAGAGGATATTTTTTAATTATAAAAGTGTTATTTTTATTAGATTCAATTTTTATGCATAGAAATATGCATATTGGATTTTTTTATTATAAAAGTGTTATTTTCATTAGATTCAATTTCTATGCATAGAAAGATGCATATTAGATATTTTTTAATTATAAAAGTGTTATTTTCATTAGATTCAATTTCTATGCATAGAAAGATGCATATTAGATATTTTTTAATTATAAAAGTGTTATTTTCATTAGATTCAATTTCTATGCATAGAAAGATGCATATTGGAAGTTTTTATTATAAAAGTGTCATTTTCATCAAATTCAAATTCTATGCATGGAAAGATACATAATAGAAATATAAAAGTGTCATTTTCATCAAATTCAAATTCTATGCATGGAAAGATGCATAATAGAAATATTTTTATTATAAAAGTGTCATTCTCATCATATTCAATTTCTATGCATAGAAAGATGCATATTGAAAATCTTTGTATTTTAAAAGTGTTATTCCTATTAAATTGATTTTATGCATAAATAGATGCATAAAGAATTTTTATATCAAAATTAGATTCTCTTTAATTCTATGTTTAATATCCATGAATATTTGATAAATGAATAAGTAAATACTCTGAGAGGGAAAATTCTATCGTTTCATATTCACTCGGTTTATAAAGAGAAAATTCGGAAAATCTATCGAAGTCGAAATATTCACATAGATGTGAATGAAGGGATGAATAGATGTGATGTGAATAGAGGTGATGAGATGTGAGGTGAATAGATGTGAAGAGATGTGTGATGAGAATCAGATAGATGTGAATGAAGGGATGAATAGATGTGATGTTAATAGAGGTGATGAGATGTGAGGTAAATAGATGTGAAGAGATGTGTGATGTGAATCAGATAGATGTAAATGAAGGGATGCATAGATGTGATGTGAGTGAATAGAGGTGATGAGATGTGAGGTAAATAGATGTGATGAGATGTGTGATGTGAATCAGATAGATGTGAATGAAGGGATGGATAGATGTGATGAGAATAGAGGTGATGAGATGTGAGGTGAATAGATGTGATGAGATGTGCGATGTGAATCAGATAGATGTGCATGAATGGATGGATGGATGTGATGTGAATAGGGGTGAAGAGATGTGAGGTGAATAGATGTGATGTCATGTGAATCAGGATGTAAATGAATGATATGGGATGTGAGTGGATGTATTGGAAAGAATGGATGTGAATGTATGTAAAAGAATGTGATGTGGATGTGTATGCGAAGGAATGTGATGTGATGAAAAATGATGTGATGTGACACGAATATATGTGGATGTGAAGTGATAGAAATGAATGTATGAATAGATGTAGAGAGTCGCACAGGTGAACGATTGGATGTGTAAGGTTCCTCCCTTCTAAAATGGGAGAAACACTTAAGATAGTCCGCTAAGTCTTATCTTGGGAAAATTTCCTATTCATCGACACCTTGACCCTGTAGAGATTCAAGGATACGATTCATAGGTATGACCTAGCTCTATCCCGCAGGGGGAGCGTGATTTTCTAAACATCAAATCACCCATAGGGCAATTGATCATAAATTGGGCAACTACTAGACTTGATTTCTAGAGACAACGCTTTTTTCCTCATCTTATGCAAGGCACAGCCGCTGGCCTAGTCTTCTAGAATAGAGTTGCCCAGGAACCTAACTATCTAACGTAGGGCTTTCACTTAATCTGTTGGAAAGCTACCCAACTAATCCGGTCCACCCGTCCGTAGGATGGTGTCGTCAGGGCATTCCATCCTCCCACTTTCCACCCTACTTACGCATCAATTTGTTTTCTAATTAATCCTACCACACTGTTTGACATAAATAAACATATTCCTTAATTAAGGCCCTTTTTCACAAGGTTCGTTAAAACAGCCTTCTTACACAATACAATCATACCAAAGACAAGATGTAATTATATAAAAAGTTTATACATGAACCAATTCCATACAAGCCAAACCGGCTCTCTTATTCTTATTCTGCCGATGATCTAGAATTCGGCCTTCCAGCCTCTACATGCTGGGCAAAATCCTACGGGACCATACACCTCATCGTCGGTCACTGTGGCGAGGGCTCAAGCTGGCCTGTCGCCCTCTCAGGCTCCATCGCTCAATCCTCCCGTCCCTGAGAGGGATGTCTGCATGCTAGGGTGGGCTTATTTACCGCACTAGCCTGGGCCCTCAAAACTAGGCAGCCTAATAATCTCTCGCCTCAATCAGCGATCCTTATTCTCCCAAAGGTATGAGGGATACCTTGGGCCATTCCCAGGCTTTGCTACGCCGCCCGGCTACACAAGCACGGAACGGAGTTAGCATTGAAGCCAAAAAAATCTTGAATTCTAAAGATAACAACTTCAATGCACTTTACTAAATACAGCATTCACAATTCATAAAGATAACAATTTCAACGCAATTTATCGAATACAACATCACATAATTCGTAACTTCATATAATTTTTATGTCGTCATTTTAAAAGGAAAAGACACCATTCATTAATACTAATTTAAGGAAAATCTCTTCTTTTAAAAATTAACCAAGCTAACCTGGCCACCGTTTCCTTGAGGGGCTTGAAAAGGGAGGACTGGAGCCGCATTGGGCGCATCTTCCCCCATCTCGTTGTTACGTGCTCCTCTTGAGGCAATATTTTGTCATCTCCGAGATGAGGCCATCTTAGGCGTCGCCTTGTAGAGCTCACTGCTGCGATTGAAACGCTTCAGTCGGATCTAAATTCTGAGCTTGTTTGCTCACCGTATGAGCAAAAAAATTTGGCGCACGAACCCTTTCTTGAGACAAAAAACCCTTATTAAAGTCTACGCAAATGGGGGGGGGGAATTGTGAGATGTCCTTAAGGGCAAAAATGTGGAGAGGGCTGGGAGGGGCTGCTGGAAGTCTCTTCACACCGGGGGGGAGAAGAGTTAAGGACACTGCCTCTAAGGAAGAGGGGAATGGAGGAAAATTGGCTTATGTGAAAAGAGCCAAATGAGGGGGTGTGAGAGGGGTGGCTGCAAGGGCGGCTGTACTGCAGCAAGTACGCTACATAGGGCCGGACGGCGGTACGGACGACGGTACAACAGGGCATACACTACACAAAAATGCGTGCCGTCTGTGGAGCACCCCGGGGGTTTATATAGCTGAGGGGTGAGGGTACGGGCGCTGCGCAAAGCAAGGACGAAAGGACGGTGTACCTTCAAAGGCTATGGATCAGTGGCCTGCATGGGTCTAGGAGAAAGGTACGGTGTCGGTTGTCCGGGAAAGAAGTGGTACGCATGTACCTTATCTGGTCTGGGGCAGCATGGGTGACCACGTAGGGGTACGCGTGGACCATACAGTGGGCGGCCGTCCTTTGGTTCTCAGGCGGCCATTGTGCGGGCACCCTAGTAAGTGTGTACGGACCAAATTTTGGGACGGGGTACCCAAATTTGGGATGCCCGCCTCGATTTGCGTGTCGGACCGCCTCGGGGGCGAAATTTGTTTTTTGTCCAGGGGTTCTCTTGGTCGTAGGGGTTCAGACCGTTCGTCAATCGGACGCCCGGTCGTGGATTTATTAAGGTTTAAAGGTCACCGATTTTTAACTAAAATGATTGAAATTAACGTATAGGCTTGATCCGGTGTCCGTTTTGGATGCTGTAAAATCTTATATTAGGGTAAAATCACGCACAGATTCCAAATTTAGGCTCAAAATTTGAAGATTCTAAGTAGAAATGACTCAAATAATAAAATCATTGATTTTTATACCATAAAAACTCATAATTACATGGACATTTCTTTATTAGTGAAGATGGGTACGTTACATCCTTCCCTCCTTAAAGAAATCGAGATGTCCTCATCTCGTCAATGGATTAGTCTCTTTTTCGGATATCCGTAGTAGGCGAGGCCCCGAGTGAGGGACCCTAGCTCGCATAAGAAGTGCTACTTCCGCTCTACTCTAGCGGCCATGAATTCGTTGCGCGGTGGGGATAGGGACCTTACAGCTAGTATTAGAGAAAATTTGGCTAAAGTGAATCAACTGAGAAGTCCAAAAATGTCAAAAATTAATAAAGTAGCAGTAAAAGGTTGAAATTGTGTGATAAATTCATACAAATTATTATTCAGACTGAAATTCATAAATTGGTAATTGGGTCTTCAGATGGAAGTACCGCAATTATATGGAATCCTTGACTTGCTTGAGGCCTAGACATGATGGTATTTACCTTATAATTCCAAGGATCGTGACTACCCGTATATACCGAGGGTATAACTACAGCTGGCAATATATACGAGTAAATCTAAGATCTTGAAATTATAAGCAAAATTGCTAACCAGATGATGAATTCGAATGTGGTTGATATGATTTTAAAATTCTTGTTGAGAACTGATAAGTTGATTTGGATTCTAATTGAAAAAAAGATGATTCTTGAATTTTGGTTGAAATGTAATAAGCTGAACAAAACCACAATGAGGATGATTGGGACGAGTCCCTGTGGATGATGTTCATAGCTGGAATGACGATAATGACTTCAGCAAATCACTATGAGATTAGTGGATTGTGCTGACAAAACCACAATGAGGATGATTGGGACGAGTCCCTGTGGTGGTGGATGATTGGGACGAGTCCCTGTGGTGGATGATGTTCATAACTGGAATGACGATAATGACTGCAGCAAATCACTATGAGATTAGTGGATTGCTACTGTTAACACTTGACCCAGTGGATCAAGTTAAGGGATGACAAATTAAAAATCTATATAATTGAAATCCCCATGGAGGACTGTTCAGATGGAAATTTCAGTCTAATGGACCATTATTGTGTTAAAGATATGAATGAGATGTTCTGAATGAATTGTTATCCGATAATGAGTTCTATATGAATATCTTTATCCCATGATATGAATGAGATGTTCTGAATGAATTGTTATCCGATAATGAGTTCTATATGAATATCTTTATCCCATGATTCTGTGAGGAATTGACCAATCTAAACAACCCCATAATAAGTTGAATCTACAATCGGATTTAAATCATAAATAAAGGGACTTAAAAAGAATTTTCATATTGATAAGAGCATGGATTGAGGTCGTCGTGGTACCCAACTCGACGAGGAAGAGCTCGACTTGGATGTTCATAAAACTCTTCATAGATCGCAGCCTAGACCTTTCAAGGGTCAAGGGTAAAACTTGGGTGAGGCTCTGGAAAAGTGGATCGAAGCAATGAAAGAGTACTTCAATGTCACCGAGTACAATGAGAAGAGCAAAATGGCTCTTGCAAGACTGAAGATAGTAGAAACAGCTAGAGTGGCATGGAGAAACCACTGCAAGACAAACCGTCTAGATCAGAATACCCAAACATGGAATGACCTCAAAAATTACCTAAGGACGAGGTTCTATCCTCCCGGCTTTTTGGAAACAAAGATGAACGAATTCTTAGAGTTAACCCAAGGGAGCAGAACTATTGAATTATATCACCAAGCATTCGCTCTCCTCCTCCTCAAATTCTCGCCAACCACCGCTAGATGAAGATCAGCTGATGGCCAGGTTCATTCGGGGACTGAACGAACCTTTGAATATCCTGGTGAAGAATGCCAAGCCAGTTTCCATGGCTGAAGCAATGCGGATGGCGAAGGATTTCACCAAGGCCGTTGATGTCAAAGTCCCGTCAAAGCCAGCACCATCACCTTTCTCAAAAGGGTTTTAATTCCAGAAGGTGATTCCAACCTTCTGCCGCCTAAAAGATATCAGGGTCAAGCCTAGGATATGGGAAGTTCGAGAATGGAAGAAATGTCCTTTTCCTAAAACTCAATCCCCTGGAATTCAACTTCAGAAGTTTCACCTTGAACGAGGGAGTGAAATGCTATAACTGTCAAAGATTTGGACATCACAGTATGGATTGCCCAACACCTTTTGGATCAAGGTTTTCGGGGCAGGGAAATCAGGGATCAAGATTCCAGATTCTAGCTCCTTCCTTCCAGAGTAATCAGGTTTCTTTTCACCAAAATCCAGAAAATCCCAGAGGTAGACCCTCTAACCAACCTGCAGTCTCAATCCAAAGTAATGCAAGACCTCCGCCTCAAATTAGGGGAAGGCAAAGAGAGAGATATTTCCAAATCGGTCATCCACTTCCAAGGCAATAACGCTGGAAGTAATTGAAGAAGAAGAAGAAGATGAAAGAGATTATACTCCACCTGCGAGATGAGGACATCTCGTGTTTTTCAAGTGGGAGAGAATGTAAGATTCCTCCCCAGTCCCTCAAAATGTCCAGTTTCTTCCCCTATAATCAATCCCCTTTTTAGAATAATAAAAAATCTTGTTTGTACCTGTTTTGGCCTAGAGAGAGAAAATATTCTAGAGAGAGGTAACTTAGTTTTTAGATATCTTTGGATGGAAAAATATCCTTTCTTATTAAACTAAATTCCCCCGAAACAGAATTTTAAAAAGAATTTCCTAAGGTGCATTAGAAATAAATTATCATCTGCTCAAAAGGCCTTAGCCTAAGGGTCCAGATTTTTCGAAAGTTTTGGATTAAGGTTCTGAGGGACCAATTAGATTAATCCAAATGTATGGAGGAGATAAATTGAAGAAATAAATAAAAAACTCCCAAAAATGAGTAAATACTTACATAAGATAAAGAGTGGGCTAAGGACCAAGGAAAATAGTTAAAAAACTGATTTTTGATACCTCAAAATGGGGATTTCCCCTCATGAAGGAGGTGCCTTTTTTCTCATCATTGCTTAATCAATAAAATGAGATATTTCATCTCTTCTCTCTCCTAATTCAAGTCTAGTTCCAAAAAGTAAGCTGAACTGACCCAAAAATAGTTAAAAATTGACCAAACTGATCTGGAAAATTCTAGAATTAGTTTGCTTGGTTTGAGGCTCACTTTTTCCTATAAATAGAAGCCTCCCTCTTTGTAAAAGCTTAATAGTGTTTATGCACTATTACTTTACTCCTCCTCCCTCCAGAGCCAAAAACATTGAATTCACTTGATAATTCACTTGTTTTTAATTCCTCTACAAAGAATTGGTGGCCACTCTTGACTCAAACAAGAGTAGAACCCCCAATCCCTCAAGCTAAAGGAAAGCTCACAAAACTCCATGTAAGTTATTAATTCTACTTTTTTAAATTCTAATCTATAGTTTTCTGAATTCTTTACTTTTTTAATGTGATTATGGACTATAAGCCTTGATGAAAAGGCTCCCCCTTGTCTTCATTAAGAATTTTAGCCTTTCTTTATCTTAAAATGAGTAACAAATAAATTGAGTTAAACTTTTCCTATTGATTACTCTTTAGAAGTGAAAATTTGATTAGATTAGAGTGCTTTATTTCATCTTGGGATAAATTTTAAAGTAAATTCAGAATGTAAAAATTGAGAAATAGTCCGCCATACACAACGGAGGTTATGGTAAAATTTTCTTAAATTTTGTGGAAATAAGTTTTATCTTTATGTTATTCAAAAAGAATAATCCCCACCGTTTGTGCATTCTACAAGAAATTCTTTTTATCTTAAAAGTGTTATTCCTATTTTATGCATAAATAGATGTATAAAAGGATTTTTTAATTATAAAAGTGTTTTTTTATTAGATTCAATTTCTATGCATAGAAAGATGCATATTGGATATTTTTTTATTATAAAAGTGTTATTTTCATTAGATTCAATTTCTATGCATAGAAAGATGCATATTGGATATTTTTTAATTATAAAAGTGTTATTTTCATTAGATTCAATTTCTATGCATAGAAAGATGCATATTGGAAATTTTTATCATAAAAGTGTCACTTTCATCAAATTCAAATTCTATGCATGGAAAGATGCATAATAGAAATTTTTATTGTAAAAGTGTCATTTTCATCAGATTCAAATTCTATGCATGGAAAGATGCATAATAGAAATATTTTTATTATAAAAGTGTCATTTTCATCATATTTAATTTCTATGCATAGAAAGATGCATATTGGAAATCTTTTTATTTTAAAAGTGTTATTCCTATTAAATTGATTTTATGCATAAATAGATGCATAAAGAATTTCTATATCAAAATTAGATTCTCTTTAATTCTATGTTTAATTTCGATGAATATTTGATAAATGAATAAGTAAATACTTTGAGAGGGAAAATTCTATTGTTTCATATTCACTCGGTTTGTAAAGAGAAAATTTAGGAAATCTATCAAAGTCGAAATATTCACATAGATGTGAATGAAGGGATGAATAGATGTGATGTGAATAGAGGTGATGAGATGTGAGGTGAATAGATGTGAAGAGATGTGTGATGAGAATCAGATAGATGTGAATGAAGGGATGAATAGATGTGATGTTAATAGAGGTGATGAGATGTGAGGTAAATAGATGTGAAGAGATGTGTGATGTGAATCAGATAGATGTAAATGAAGGGATGCATAGATGTGATGTGAATAGAGGTGATGAGATGTGAGGTAAATAGATGTGATGAGATGTGTGATGTGAATCAGATAGATGTGAATGAAGGGATGGATAGATGTGATGAGAATAGAGGTGATGAGATGTGAGGTGAATAGATGTGATGAGATGTGCGATGTGAATCAGATAGATGTGCATGAATGGATGGATGGATGTGATGTGAATAGGGGTGAAGATATGTGAGGTGAATAGATGTGATGAGATGTGATGTCATGTGAATCAGGATGTAAATGAATGATATGGGATGTGAGTGGATGTATGTGAAAGAATGGATGTGAATGTATGTAAAAGAATGTGATGTGGATGTGTATGCAAAGGAATGTGATGTGATGAAAACTGATGTGATGTGACATGAATATATGTGGATGTGAAGTGATAGATATGAATGTATGAATGGATGTGGGTAGTCGTATAGGTGAACGATTGGATGGATGTGTATGAATGAGATATGATGTGGACAGAAGTGATGTGATATAATGTGGATAGAATGTATGTGATGGGATGGTTATGAGAATGTATGTGATGGTATGAATGAACGAATGTGATGGATATGAATGAATGAGATGTGATGGGTGTAAATAGATGCGATGTAATTGAATGTGATGGACGAGAATTGATGTGGTGTCATGTGAATTGTGATGTGAGCAATTATGATGTGATGAGAAAGGGAATACAGATGAAATAAATGAGGAATGATGTGGAACAATGTGGAAAGACAAGAGTTCGCTATAGAAACTTTATTTATAACCTGTTTTTTAAAATGACTGTTTTATGTCAAGAATGCTGGGGAAGCATTTTGACTGTCTTCTGAATGAGATCGTGGAGACCTGATCTGATAAAGTTGCAACAGCTGACGGATAGTCAATGGTGGATGTCTCGCGTAGCAAGGTCTCGGCCGAGGTCTTGACCAGCCTCAGTTCAATTAAAATGGTGAGCTTTCGTAATGGTGGATGAGGGACCAAGGAAGCGACCTATGAATGAAGCGTTAGGTGACCTGCGAAGGATCCTAGAGGGTGCTGACCATACGGTGCTCGGGCTCTGGGTCACCGACGAAGATACCCACACGTGCATCGTGGAAGATATTGAAACAAGGAGTAAGAGTTGTTTTCTGAATTCGGGCATGGATCTGGTTGATTGACCTTGGTGGTCCTCAAGGGATGAGTCCATGGTTCTTTTATATAGATTTGTTGGTTGATCTTGCTGATCTTCAATGAAGATTCCATTTTGATATGTGAATATTACCGAGTACTATGAGCTACGAACCATCGAAAAGACCCCTGAGTGGATAGGTGGTCAGCGTTTTGGTTGCCAATGATACCATAGGTACACTGAGGAAGGAATGATTGAAAATTAGAATTCAACCAAAAATTTTTGCAGGATTATAATCATCGTGACTATGATTTCATTAAATGATTGTTTTAAAGACAGCTGAATCTGTGAAAAAGGCAATTTCATATTGGGTGTGTAAGTGGTGTGACTAGTTTTAAGTTTACATGAATATCCAGCTAGGGAGCTTGGGAACTCTTTTTCCTCGTATCCGAGACAAAACCTAACCAAATTCTTATTTGGATCCCATCACTACAGCGGTTAGCTAATCCATAGGACTGGATGAGACTGATGGATCCCTAAATTGAGACTCAATTCTGTTATGGTACGATAGATGAAGTAAATCCCGGACAAAAATTGTTCTATAGAAAAGAATCAACGGCTGTGTCTCTCAATGAGGAAAAAAGCGTTGGTCTCTATGATCCAAGTGCAATCTTTCCCTAATCTAACTATGGGACTTATGGGTTTGGTCAGATCACTTCAGTTAGTTAAGAATTTTTTACTACGTTAGAGAAAAATTATCCTGGAGGAATCGCCCGTGCTTTTCGGGCAAGGAAAGTTTTTTCGAGTTCGGTTCTGGAAGAACTGATGGATTAGTCTCTTGTCCGGATATTCGTGGGCGAGGCCCCGAGTGAGGGACCCTGGCCCACGCATGAAGTGCTACTTCCGCTGCTAGCGGCCATGAATTCATTGCGCGGTGGGGACAGGGATCTTACATGATTAATCATGCAATTAGCAAGAAATCATGCATAATGCCTAAGTGATTTAGCCTTTCACCAAAGGATGGAAACAACCTTCCATAAGCCTAGATTGAAAGGCATGAGGCTCCAAGAGTCATGATGACTGATGTCCAATGATATCAAGAGGTCTCAAAAGGTCAAGAAAGGTAAAATGATAGTCCATGAGCCCCCTTTTATACTAGAGCCCATGATCAAGGTCCTATACCGAATCTAAAGGTGTTGCTTCATTACATTTTGTATTCCCTTTGCTATAGAAGATATATTCATGATCATTTTATCTACTCAAATCAAAGTTTTTTTTTGAAAAGAGAGTGAGAAACAGTTGTTTTGTGTTTTCAGTTTGGGTGAGTTTGTTTCTTGTCAAGAAGGATGAGAGTGTGGTTACATAGGGTGTGTGTCCGTGAAAAAACAACACATTAAGAGCTTCTCTCAAAATTCTTTGCTCATCAACAACTTTGCTCTTCTCCCTCTCCTCCAGATGTTCCCTCTCTTTGGTTTTCTTTCTAGGTTTTTCTTTTGTGTTGAGAGAGTGCATGTGTATGTGACTAAGTTGTTATCTTCCAATGAGAGAATAGAGGACACTATAGAGGGTTGTTCTCCTTTATTGCTTTCAATATGTAATACTGAATTAAAACACATTTTGTACGTCACTAAAAGAAAGGCCAGTTTATTTAATGTTTAAGGAAAAAGGCTAGAACATTGAACTTACACACTGCACACATCTAAATTCTTGTACATCACTGAAGGAATGATTTGAGAGGATGCACCTTTGTATGGTTTGTAATAACTCAAGTTCATACACAGAACTACTCGAACACATACATCAAACACCATATGACTCGAAACAACATAGTTTGTCTTGCAAGTTGGTTTTATTTATCGATACTCAATCTTCATGCCTTGGATGGTCACACTGCCTGAACCGGAGGTCTCAGAGTCCACTAAGATGGTGATCACCACCCACTCGTCATCCTCGATCCCCAGCCGCTTGAGGTTGTCTCCAATTTCAAGCACGCTGTTGGTAAACAGGTGCTTGGAGGTGGCAGGGGATGGCACGAAGTTGGAGGATCCCACGTATTCAGCAGTATAGATGGGAGTGGTGGGACTTGCTTTGGGCTTGTTGACGAACACCTTGAGGTGCACATAGGCTTCCCGGGTGACCTCCAACCCTTGGATGACGAGAACTTCTTCAAGTTCCTTGGGCTTCTTCTCTGACGGCCGCTTGACAAGGGCGATGAAGGTGGAGCCTAGGTTTATGGGCTCATAGCTATTCTGCTCAGATGCGGGGTTCATCTCTTGCACACCATGGGCTCTTGCATAGGGTACTTGGCTACCGGTGTTAGTGGGGGAGCGCTGAGGTGAGAAGTTAAGCCACATGTGGTCGCCTTCCCTCATGTGCTCGTAGGTGATACCCAGATTCTCGTTGTCGAGGGCGTCCTTGGCTTTCACCTTGACGAGGTTCTGGTTCTCGTCGTAGAAGAAGAACTCGGCATCTAAAAAGTCCGCGTCCATAGGCTCCGCCCGACGCCCGCCCGGGATGGACCTCCACACCTCCCAGAGCCTGTCCACGTTACTGTGGTGAGCGTAGAAGATGGGATCCCTGGACGCCGTTGTGAACACGCCCATGTCCGCGCGAAGCTTTCTGCCGGGGTCGCCTGTCCAGAAGTGGATGCCGCTGTGGGCGTTCATCTCCAGCGCTCCGCCAAGAGGGGCGTTTGCGACGGAAGAGCTCGACAGGTCGCTCCCTTTCCTGCACATCAGTAATATCGATGAGCTTGGCTACACCGAAGCCTGATGCAAAAGTAGTGAATGGGTAGAGCAAGGTTTACCTGTATGGGCCTCCCATGAACATATCTGCCGTGGACGCTGTGACCACGGACTGATACATGACGTTGAGGTTCTCACTGAGGATGTCGCGGGGGCTTGCAGTTGTGGTCTCATTGGAACCCACATTGAGCCGGACAAACTGAGTGGCGGGCAGGTGCTTGCGGTTGCGTTTGGCATCAAACACAGCGGTGCCTTTCTTGGTGAAGAAACGAGGCCATCCGCTTGGTTGTCCCAGTTCCAGTACAGGAGGGCAAAGCCAGGGTCGCCTATAAGGCTGCCCAGGATCCGCTCATGGAAGTAGAGGTACCAGCGGTGCCACGGCAAGAACAACCAAGAGAAGTGCACCTGCAGCGTTATGTTGGTGTCCCGCTGCTTGTATGCCCCATTGCAGAAGGCGCAGTGTATGTTGCCTTGTACTGCAAAGCTCCGCGGATCGTCTTTAGGCAGATTCTTCATGAGCTCGTAGACCTTGTTGTACTTCCTCATGTAGTCGACACTCGCCCTGTGTGCTGGCCTCCTTACTCGCTTCTTCAGCACCGGGTACCGCTCGAACGAAAAGTCCACCACCTGGAGGTTACGCCAAGGCAAGCAGCAGTTGAGCGTTTGCTTGGTCGTGACGTTAGGATTCGGCGAGGTTGCGGTGGCATGCTCGCAGCGGCGAAGGTCAGGTGTGGCGATGGGCGCTGCATCTGCGCCGCCAATCGTTCCGTGTTCATCAGGTGCGATGAGGAGGAGAAGTACAGCAGCTGCTGCCAAAACCATGACCGAGAAGCTTATCTCCAACATGGGAATGGCGGACGCCAATGACAGGATCCCTCTACCTTAACGGCACTTCCGCCCTTGACTGTATCAGGGTGTCCAGTGGCTATAAGCTTCGGCTCAACTTGCGGCCCAGCCAATTTTTTGGAACGTAGTCAGTGATGTGTTCGAAAAAAAAGGGCAACTTACTGTAGCTTTTACTTGTTAGTTTTTTTTTAGTTAAAACAGCGGAATATATTAAAAGAAAATGATGTTACAAGATCCCATGTGGAAGGTCCATGGGGAGACACAGTGACCTGGAGAAACCTTCAGAAAAAGGGGGACGAAACTCTGAAACAAAACTGAACCATCTCATGAACAGTTCGGCCAGCACTAATACAAATAAAAAGAAGTAACAGTTCTAGAGACAAACGGCGGCCAGCCCCTCTTCTATTACGGGAGAGGGAAGCAGATGATTGAGGCACAAAACATTGCATCATGACAACTTGCTATTTCTTGACAGTGTACTCAAGCTAATTCATCAACTCCGGCCGAGTGGTGCTCCCATGGAGGTGGACCGGTGGCAAGATCTACCTTGGAGGAAATGGAAGAGATTCCATGTCTCCTCGCAGTGCCTAACGAAGGATTCTATGAGTCAAGAGCTTCAGCTGGAATGTCAAAGAAGACTTCAGAATTCCGAGTACTACGTCCAGGCTTCAGAAAGCTTCTGTGGGGTTCCTTAAGCCCTCATGGCCCCAATCTTCTGCTCATGAGAAATTCTCAGCCTCTCGTTTGTTAGTTTTTTTTTAATAAGCGCTTAAAGACTATGTTATCTGAGGGGTTGTCACTACTACTTGCACCCGACCCAACCACAAAGCATTCACTTCACCAACTCCAAGTCGTACCCAACCACAAAGCATTCACTTCACCAACTCCAAGTCGTTAGGTCTATCCGTTGGTCACGGCAAGAGCTTGGGTTCTTTTTCGAAGGAACGCCCTATCCACTCCACTAGTGACCTGGGGATGCCGGCTAGAACTATGAAAAAGCTTACGCATTTTTTCATGGCCTTTATTTTAAGGATTCATTTATCATATCTTTTAGTTATGTAATCGGAATGTAGTATATATTTTGAGAGCTAAAATCAGGTAGATTGAGGTGTCTTTTTTAATTGGTTTTTAAAAAATGTGCATTGGTCGGTGCATAAAGAGAGGATGGGCTTTCAATGGACCTTTTAAAGGCACTACACTACCACCAACCCACATGAAAGGGTGTACGAAATTGGCACTCAAAACATAAAACATTATGTAAAATTGACCTATTAATCATGACAATAAAAACAAAATAAACAAAGAATTTAAAAAGAGTTAAAAACAAGTTTACTATATTGTATCTTTATTTACTAGTAACACAAATATTACAATATTACATATGTTCAAGCAATGCACATTGCAACTACATGCTACCTTACACATGTTCCAAATCAAAAGTTTGAACATCTCATAGGCTCATAAATACCAGCAACATTAATATAATGAAGCTATGCTTGTTGAGAGAAGTTATTGCCATTAAAAATAGCCTTGGGCCACCACCTCAAATTTTCAATAAATGGGACATGATAATTTATTAACCTTCCAATTCGGATAACTTACAAATACCAAGCGAAAAGTTGGTACAAATTCTAATGAATCACTACATTTAAAAAAAAGTGCATTCTATAAACAATGTTCTACCCACTGAATAAGAATCATACTAAAAGGTATACTAAAAACGGTGCTAAACAAAACCTACACATGCACACATATGTATAAGCTAAAAGATGCTTTCAAACAATATTCTTTAGATCTTAAGAGACAAGACCTACATATATCTATAAACATAAAATTACTTTCAAAGAAAATAAATTTACCTTTTAGTTCTAAATGAGAGATGTGAAAGATTATGGTCCAAAGACTAACATAACATAGGTGAGTTTACCATTCAGATAATGTCACATGAGCACGAAGAAAATAACTAAATAAATAAGGACATAAGTACACAACCTCTAGGATTAAGCTTAGAGGCAATACAATTTTCCATAGAATATCCCAAAATCTTTCTTCTAGTATAAGTATATAGATAGCTACATGTAACAATTCCTACATGTAGCTATCTATAAGTATATAGATAGCTACATGTAACAATTCCTACCTCACAAATGGAAGACATAAATTTTACTTTGTAGGGTTTATAGGCAAATCAAAGGGATTCTCATGCAATTGCCATCAATATTAACGAAAACTAATTGGGGGAAGAGGAACAAGGCTCACTGTCAACTACTGAATCCATTGATAATATCTCCTTAAATTTTTTCATAAATGTTTAGTTACCTTCCAATCTGATATTAGAAGATGTAAGAGACATGGAGATATCATTAGAAAATGGAGACATGAAGATGTAAGAGACATGGAGATATGAAGCTGTAAGAGATATGTAGATAGAGCATAGAAATTGAGTGTGCATTTTTTCTTTATTAAGTGTTTTTTTTCCATTCTAAAATTTAATAACAAATTTTGTGGTTCTTTTTCTTTGTGAATTTTGTTTCTATATTCTCATTGTGTCCATAGAGTCACACTTATTGACTTAGATCCTTTATGAAATTATACCAACCCAAAAAACATATGCAAGAAAGTTCAAATTTGTTATTCATTCATAGGTGTTAGTATAGGTGTTATGACGGCTATAATTTTTAGTGTAACTGTTGCTATAGGCATCAAACATTTTGATGGCTATATTGGCACATATACAAGACTTAGTGGTTATATTTTGACAACTAAATACAGTTGCATATATCAATGGTTGCATCACTACAACACAAAAAGAGCACAACCGCATCCTTACACTACAACACATCGAGAGTGTAGCAATGTTTTTTAGCAGTGTTTTTGGAAGAAAAATATCAAGGGTTTTCAAGATGCTCAACAACGATCTATTGCTACTCCGCAGCACTTTTCACAACAAAAAAACGCTATTAAAATATCTTGCTTTTTTTGCCGCTTCTTTTGCCGCCACGTAGTTTTATCTCTTGAATACAATAAACTTATACTCTGAGTTTTTTTTATAGGTTTTTGCCTTGTCTATCACTTTTACCTCTACTGTTTTCATTTATCTCCTATGCAAACAAGCTTTCCATGAAAGCTATCTTTTGAGTATTTCCTTTCTCTTTTCTCACTTTTAAGTTTTTCTTTTAAGATGAATATGATTTTGCATTACAAGAGGGTTTGCAAGCTCTGTTTGATAGGGTGCAAGATGAAGGATACATTGTTATTACTGCAGGAAGCAAGGCAAGTAAGTACATTCCTAAATCCTAAACCTCTTTGTTTTTTCAAAACTAATTCTCACTTTTGTTAGTTTTATTGTGTTTTAGGATCATGTAACTAGAAACGGTGGTGCAAATGTCCATGCCAGTAGCAATGGAAATGTGAGAAGCGAAGGGCCTGGAGCCTCAAGGAACAATAATAATCACACAGCATGAGATCTAGATAGCCCCTAGCTTCATAGGTTTTTATTACGCTTTATCTTGTATATGAGCTTTTTGGAATCATACACTTATGTAATTCTGCTAAGTATTGTAATTGAATTTTGACATTCCTAAAATCATGAATTGCAAATGTCTTTTCTTTTTGGTACTTGTCAAGTTTTACATTACAATTGTCCATGATGATGTTAAGGTATGTTAGTTTTATTGTGTCTATATTAGAAAAAAAAGAGCTAGAGCAGACTGGGGAGTCTTGTGCAGACTCCCCAGTCTGCCCCAGCTTTTTTTTATTATGTAGTACTTTCACTGCTCACAATAGCGGTATTTTGCACCAAAATAGCACTTCTGAGCAGTGCAATATTTTTTGTCAGTAGCGAAATATCGCTACTAGTTTCGTTGCTGAGTAATGAACCCATTGCATTGAAAATTGCAGCGATATAAGCCCGACATCTCCGTAGCCTTCTAGTTATAAAAGCGCTGCTATTTTCGCTGTTAAACCCTCATTCTGTTGTAGTAATAGCCATGCAAATTTAAAAGAACCCATTCATGGAAAAAAAAATTCCTGCAACTATACATGTGGCTAAGGGCATGCGGCTATAGCCACGCATATAGCAGTGTGTATAATCATGCATGGGTATAGCTGCAGACTATCTGAAAAAAAAAGGACAGAATGGAAGAGAGATATATGTGTCCCAACATTTCTCCCCCATTCTATCCCCATTTTTTAAAATCACATTTTTTTAAACACTTAATCACTTAAAAAATACATACATAACAAAAATGTAATACAATGTCATGGGCATTACAACAATACTATTATATAACAAATCATGTTGAAATTTGAGCTGAATGATGAGCTATGGTGGATCAAACACTAGAATCAACATAATTAACAAAGTGATTAGCAAGTGATTAAGACGTAATTAGTGAAAAATTAGCACATAGATTAATGTAGGCATGGATACTCAAAAACCAGCAAATTCTCATTAGGGCTATGCCTCAATTTATAGTGTTTACATCAAGCATCAAATCCCATTGATTTCTCCATGATTCACTCCCTGAATATCTCCACCTCTTGCCTGATTCTCTCCACCTCTTCTCTTTTCCCTGAATATCTCCCAGAATATCTCCACACTCCTAAATTCCCTCATGCTACCCATTATTCTCTCCCAGTAGATTCTCCTAACCTTTTCACAGGTTCTTTCACAATTACATCTCTTCTTTTACAGCCTCTATCCAAGAGCTTGTTCCCACACACACCCTTTTCACTTGTATATTTCAACACCTCCCCTCAAGTGAATAATCCTAACACACCTGGACCCTGTATCAAGTTTCCCTCTTACTTGATAGCCCGCGACCAGTGCCTCAAGTCCCTAAACTCCATAGTCCTTGACACTCTCTCTCTCTATGTGTCCAAGGCTACTATAAGTGCCCGTGACCTTGACTAAAGTGCTCACACATACATCTACCACTTGGCCTACATCATCGGTGGCTCAGAGGTGGTTTTACTTTGTTGGGGCAGGTTACATTGGGTTGTGGGCTCTTTCTCTCTCTCTCTCTCAGAAAAGATGATCCGACTCCACTTCTCTTGGAGCCTCCATGAAGTTTGCCGATGTCGTTCCTTCTTCACTGGGTTTGCTGTAGCAGTCTCTCGCCATGTGTCCTGGCTTTCCACATTTGTGGCAAGTGAAGGTCCTCCCTGCTACTCTGCCTCTTCCTCGTCCTCGTCCTCGAGAGAATCCTCCTCGGGTGAAGAATGCTTTTTCCTCTCCTGCTGTTGAGTCGAGCTCTTTCTTCTCTTTGCCTCTGCTCTCTTGCTCCAGTAGAGCTGCTTCTATCTCGTGTATCTTCAGTTCAGGTACATTCTTTAGTGTTGCTACAATGTTTTCATAATCTCCTTTATCCACACTCTTCAAAAGTACAGCTAATGCTTCATCATCTTCTACCTTTTTGCCAATAGCTGCCAGCTGTTGCTTAATGCTTTTATATTTGTTCAAGTGTGTGATTAAGGGTTCACTTTCCTTCATGTCCAATTTGTAAAATTGCATTAATAGATTTATCTTGGAATTTTTTGCTTGTGTACCAAATAATTTATTGAGTTCATCCCATGCATCTTTTGCCCACTGTATCCCTGTGATATGGTGAATGATCTCATCATTTAAACTGAGTGCAATAAGCCCCAATGCTTTTTCATTCCTACACTTCCACTCATTTTCCCCTCTCTCTGGGCATTCATCTCTCCCTTCAACTAATCCCCACAGATTTTTCCTCATCAGCAAATACATGGTTTTTGTTTGCCATGTATAGAACTGTTCTCCATTAAATTTGGCTATTTCCTGTGCTGAATTCATGGTGATGTGAAGGGGGTCTTACCTCTTGATCCAAATTCAAGATTCAAGGGCAGTGTCTACCCTTTTACAACTCAATCTGGTGTTTAATAGATGATTACAACAATTTTATCAGCATAAAATCACCAGAAATTACATTAAATTGAGAGTAACCAATTTGTACGGGATGGTTGGAGTATCAAACCAACTCCGATTTGCAATCTGAAGCTTTAGGGATCTGTATCAGATACCTAATGGTTAATTTGAACCCTCAATTGCACCAAAGTACAGTGATTAGCACTGATTAATCACTGATTAGCAAATTAATGCTCTGGTTTGTGTGCAGAAAACAGAGTATGCGGGGAGCCCAGATCTGATGCCTTCCACTTCAAATGAGCTCAAATGCTTTCAAAGGCATCAATAGCAATGAGTCTAGTAGAGGATTAAGCCAAGAAACACAAGATTTGACCAAATAATGAAAGCTTAATCTCTGTTTTACCAAAGTCACCTGCAGATTTGATGAAGAGCTTTGATCTCTCTGTAGACTTGATGAAATTGATTTCTGTCTTCACCAGCTTGTAGAGCATGCTTGATTACCCCTTGGGCTAGGAGGAATTAGCTCAATTTGATTGGAGGAGCTCAAGATCTGCAGAATACTCAGAAAAAATAGCGCTGGAAAAAACGCGGATTTCTCCTAAACGCCTTCGCGTTTTGCTGCGCCGCTTGATGAGCTTGTAGCTAGGGCTAATGACCACCTTGTGTTAGAAGGGCATAGACTAATGTTGACTGTGCATGGAGAATGGAGTCCTCCACTGACTGGGGGTGAAGGGGAAATGAAAAAACTCACTAAAACTGATTTTTTTTGCTAATTATCTTACTAATCTTGATTAATTCACTAATAGGCTCATAAATCTAGTTGATTCTAGGCATGGCTCTGATACCATGTTGAAATTTGAGCTGAATGATGAGCTATGGTGGATCAAACACTAGAATCAACATAATTAACAAAGTGATTAGCAAGTGATTAAGACGTAATTAGTGAAAAATTAGCACATAGATTAATGTAGGCATGGATACTCAAAAACCAGCAAACTCTCATTAGGGCTATGCCTCAATTTATAGTGTTTACATCAAGCATCAAATCCCATTGATTTCTCCATGATTCACTCCCTGAATATCTCCACCTCTTGCCTGATTCTCTCCACCTCTTCTCTTTTCCCTGAATATCTCCCAGAATATCTCCACACTCCTAAATTCCCTCATGCTACCCATTATTCTCTCCCAGTAGATTCTCCTAACCTTTTCACAGGTTCTTTCACAATTACATCTCTTCTTTTACAGCCTCTATCCAAGAGCTTGTTCCCACACACACCCTTTTCACTTGTATATTTCAACAAATCACATAGTTACAAATTACATAAGTTGATCATGTCCAAAAAAGACAAAAAAATTAAAGATGACTAAGAAAACTAATTAAATTAATGCATTATCTTCATCTTTATCAAGATTTTCCTCACGTAGATCTTCACCACATGCACCACCACCTTCATTCACAACCACTTTCAACATCTTTTACCTACATTAAATAGTGAAACAATGCAAAAACATTAGCCACAAGCAAAACAACATAAGAATTGAGACACTTGGGTGATAATTAAAATTCAAAGTCAACTACTCACTAAGTTTCCATGAGCTCATTGGATATCTGCATCAGTGATTACTCCTTGCCTTTGAGCCAATCCCAAGTCTCGACTTTGTTGTGATGCTTGTGGTATCTATTCTCTCGAGCCATTGGGGGGCGACCTACTACCCTTTCTTACAACAAATTATAATATGCATGAGATATGAAATTCACAAGGAAAAATAAACTAAACTTAGTGATGAATGGCAAAGAAAAAACTTACAAATCGTGTGAGCCAAGCTGCTTTTCCTCCAGATCCATACTTTGTTGCACCGTACTTCTGCAAACTGACTTGCATGCATTGCCTTTTGTTAAGGGTGTTTAGTACCCTCACTAGCTTCTTTCTTCACCTTGATCTTCCACTCCTAAATTGTGCAATTTGAGGGAGTTTTTTAACCATCTTTCATGCACCTCCTTAGTCAAGATCTCCTATTATTAAGTATCCTTATTATGCAATTCCTCACCCACTCATCGGAAAAAAGTGTGTGTGGTGGGGTTATGACAAAAGTAGAGCAAGAGAGTGGACCAATGCTTGATTATTGTGGCATGATTCAAAACATCCTAAAGGTTTGTTTCAAATTTTTATATTGGATGTGAAGTGGTTCAAGGATATCGTGTGTGGAGGCGCTCAAGAAGCCATGCAAAGACATCCAAATGGATTTATGGTGATCAATTCCATAAAATTTTAGCAAATAGAGAGAGACCCATTTGTGGTACCTCACCATTTATGAACAAGTAAATTATAACCATAATATTTTATTATATTATCCATATGCATGTTTAATTTACACTCGATGTGTTTTTTCTTTCAAGGTTGTGTTTCACGTGGATATAAATGACAAGAAACGGTGGTATTTCATACAATTCACTCCTTGTTCAAAGCGTATTCTTCAAGATAAGGATGTTAAAGAGCTCATGGACGAAGTGGAAGTCAAAAATGAACATGCAGAGGGTCAAGTACAAGATAAAGAACATGAGATCCCACCAGCTAATCAAGATGATGGTGGCTCTATCCAAAATGATGAGGAAGGATTTGAACCAAGCATAATGATGATGAGCACACTAGCAATGGGATAGATCTTTTTGTTGGGACATATGGATCCTGAGATAGACCAATTAGCAAGTATGGATTTGATAGAAGATGCAATAGATGTTGGGCCAAGCTCACCCTAATTCATTAAACAATTTCTAAATTCTCCAATCTTGATTTAGTCCATATTTGATTGTATCATAATACATTTGGTGCTTCTTCTTTTGTGATATTGGGATTACATTTTGTGCTTCTTCCTTTGTGATATTGGGATATTTTGAGCTCTATGGAATGTCTGGATTTTTTTCCCAGTAGGTGGCTATACACACGGCTATAGCCGCATTATAACCGCACATGGCTATAACCACATGCATAGTTGCATGCTAGAATTCTACACATCTTACACACCTATCTAGGTCCCCTCTCTCTACTCTCTCTCTCCTCTTCGCACACGGCTATGTTGTGCAACAATGCTCCCCATCTCTTGTAGTACATCAATGAATATATCCAAAGCCATCATTGTTTTCTCTAAAAAACAAATGGTGCCCATACGTTTTCATTAAGATTTAACTATATCCTTTTAAAAAATCAAGAAAAGGAATCAAAATGAACCTCTTATAGTGTCCTCTATACTCCTATATGCACACTATTTAAAGTCTAAATAGAGTGTGTGTCCTCAAAAACATCGATAAAAAGCATCAAAATGAAATGTGTCTTGTACACTCCATTAGAGCAAATTTGAGCTCATTCTGGGACCCTCTAAGGATTTCACATGAGAATATTCCTTTAAAAATGGGGGAATGGAAAATATTCAACAAATCATCTCCAAATCTGTTGGAGTTTGCATTTTCACAACCTATTCTCTGAGAGCTTTTCAATGATATATAGCATTATGGGGGTTGGACATGGGAGGGGAAAGATATCGAGAAGATTCCTTTCTTCTTAAAAGATACTGAGAAGATTCCTTTCTTCTCCCAAAAGATTCACCCACATTAAGAAGAAATGAATCTTCTCGGTATCTTTCCCCTCCCATGTCTAACCCCCATCATGCTATATATCATCGGAAAGCTCTCAAGAAGTAGGTTCTGAAAATGCAAACTCTGACAAATTTGGAGCTGATTTGCTGAAAATCTTCTATGCCCCCATTTTTTAAGGAATATTCTCATGTGAAATCTTTAGACTTGCCCCAAAATGAGCTCAAACATTTTCAAATGCTACACTAACACTATATAAAGAGTGCGTGTCCTCAACAACAAAGCATCAAGATAAACATGTTTCCTCTACACTCCTACACTCACATTCTATTAGGTTTAAAAATAGCTTTCTTTGTCTATCCAATATGATTTCTTGATTAGTGTTTTAGGTTTCTCAAAGGTTGGAAACCTAAGATGGAAATAAGAAGAGAAAAAGTACGTTCTTGATCTTCTTCATTGGTATAGGAAGAATAAGTATTCACCAACACTACTCAATTACAACTCAATTACAGAGGGAAAGAGAGGTATTCTTTATACTGGTTTGCACCATAGATATCCAAGAATGCACAACCCTCTCATGTGGAGAAGCTAGGGTGTTCTACCTTTCCTCCAATGTCATCACCTCAATGCATCAACCTAATGCAATAGGTGTGGAGGAAAAGTGTTATATGGAAAGCCCAATCTCAATGGCCTCTATGGGGGTGGGAAAAATGGGTGTGGATCAAAGAGGGAAAGTGTTATGGAAATCTCAATTTCAACCTCTATGAGTGTGGATCAAAGAGGGAGTGTTATGGAAATCTCAATTTCAACCTCTATGAGTGTGGATCAAAGAGGGACAATTTTTCGGAAAGCTCACTCTCAACCTTTATGCCTACATGCGTGCAAAGAGTGAGGGAGAGATGGAGATGGATAAGGAGAGGAAGAGGGTTAGAAGTAAAGCAAACACATCACTCCAAGAATACACCCTAGATCACAAGCATGCTTGAACAATGAGGAAAAAAGCATGCAAGCTATTATCACAAGCCCTTAAGAGAAACTTATACTCAATTGTTATAATTGTATTATGTGTTTTCTCATTACTAAAAAATGACTCATATACAAAACCTTCTATGTATAGTGCTTGCCCACACAGGAATGTATGGGGGACAAAAATCTATTAAAGCTAATGTCCTAGGCTTTTTGCATCACATAACCTAAAGCATTATATGTATAGTGCTTAGCCATACAAGAAATGTATGGGGTGGCAATAGCTATTAAAGCAAATGTCCTAGCTTTTTGCATCACATAACTCATAAGCTTAGTAAAATAGTGACATGCAACATTACACATTGGGGGATTCACTTATAAAGTATGTAGCCCATCACACCTAAGTTCAATAGAAGGGCATTTTTTATTTATTTTTTTGAGAGAAATTTATTTATAAAAGGGATCCATTGATAGGATTTGGAAAAAAAGTTACAGATTTGTATTGAAAAAGGGTTAATTTTAAATATCTAAAATCTATAGATGGAGTTTTATATATAGGCCTTGAATGCATGTGATATACTAGGTTTACATGTAGTGAACTCCCTGAGCATTACATAAGACATGAGAGATAAGTAGTGAGCACGGTGATATCCCAAAATCATTCACATAAAGTGATTTACATGGTTACAAAGCGGTGTTGAAAAAAGGTGTGACTATGCATGTGCAAGAATGTTGTAAAAAGATTGTCACTACTTCTCTCGTGGGAAAGATATACCAGACCTAGATTTTGGTACAAACCTCACCATCAGGGCTTGGTCGAGAGACCAAACACGGCCAACCACATGGGGAAACTTCCACTTCATCATTTTTTATCTCAATGGAGGCCCCGACATGGATCATATCACCTTCTACTATTATCATTTGCAATACCTACTAGGGCACTATCATGTCACATTTGAAGATATGATCCACACACACTTTTGGAGAACCCCAGTACCCACATATCATTCCCATACTCCTATCCTTAGTCATAGGCTAAGGCTAAAGTTTTGTAAATAATCCAAATTCATTCCAACCACAACCGAATTCACCTAGTCCAAAAAGACTTAAGAACTGTGAGTCCCATTATCTCACATACTCTCTTTTGCTTCGAGTCACGTGTGATGGATAGACATGCATAAGAGTCTAAGTCAAGTTGCATATGCTAGAGAGACAAACATAAGAGTCTAAGTCAAGTTGCATATGCTAGAGAGACACACATAAGAGTCTAAGTCAAGTCGTGTGAGCACGAGAGACATGCGTAAGAGTCTAAGTCAAGTTTGTGTCAGATTGAAAAGCATAAGAGAACTCATTTTTATTTTTATTTTTATTAAAGAAGAGTGGAGGATATATGTATCATTTTCTCCAAATTTTCCAACACTCATGCACTATGCACCTTGACCAATACTTTGATCCTCAACATCACACTCCCCATCAACTCTTTCTTGCACTCCATATTCTTCTATTTTGTGAAGCATATAAGCAAGTAGGTTCTTGCACTATTCAAGAACATGCATTAAGCACCCTTACTTGTTTTTCCACATGCACATTAATTCACACCGACATTGGTACCCTCAACATTGACTTTTCCATCAAACACCACCGACTAGCCTTGCCAAACTAACATGTCTTGTACCTTCACCAAAAGAAACCTCTCAAATTAATTTCCTCTCAAGCCTCACACCACGAACATTAGTTGTCTAGGTCCAAGAATGGACCTAGAACTGGGAGGGGGAATGTTTACTTGAGGTTAACATAGACCATTAACATGCATCAAAATACACACACTTGTATCTACTACGAAAAGCTTAGTGGAAGTGTGCAATGGTGGTCACAAGTAGACATGAGCTATGTGAAAATTGAGGTTTCATGCAAAGAGAGGGAAGTGCAGTTTTTGGCGCAGTTTTATAGTCTTATAGTAAAATGCTCATAACTTTTTGCTCGGTTGCCCGTTTTCAAAAGTTTTTATATAGGCGCGAAGCTCTCTTCAATCTCTACGTTTCTATGTAATCCTCTTTTGTACAATCTCTATGGATTTAGAACTGCAGGGTTGTTGCAAGATCAGGGTGTCCAGTTTTGTCCAGTTTATGCTGGACTGGGACAATTCTTGGACAACGAATTTGGGGGGGAAAGGTACTTCAAACGAGATCAAGAAACTAATAGAAAATACACATACACTCAAATTTAACCCCAATATAACTTAAATTAATATAAATTAGTCCAATTTATCAAAATTAACCAAAAATATGATAAAATAATAAAAAATGATCTTTTCATACTTAGAGTGATCTAAATTTTTTTCCATAGATGCACCAATACAAGTACACTAGTCCCTATAGGTTTTAGATGATTTACGTCAAAAATGTAATTTTACTAATTAGATTATTAGTATTTGCAGGCCTTCTGATAGCCTGGAAGAATTTTAGAAAAGAGATCATTAAAAATCAAACCATTGGATTTGCAATTTTGACTAACCACCACATTCTACCAATGTATCACTATCTACCACTCTTTTGATCTACAAGATTAAGCATTTTTAAGTGGTCGTTATTGTGGGTGCAAAAAGTGGCATATATTATAACACTTTAAAGACCTTGAAATATTTAAAGAAAATAGACAAATAGCTTAAAAATTTCTCAAAAAATCAAGTTAAGCTCTATATTATGTGAAGATCTAAGATGCAAAGTGGAAATCTCATACGAGTTTATATGTGAAAGATATTAGCATTTTATGGAACCAGCCCAAATTTGGGACATGGTGTATACATTGAGCTTGTACCTAAGGAAATGAGGACTTTTAACTATCTAATGCTTAATCAAATTATGCAACTATATTCCCAACTTTGCATGTGGTGTTCCAACAAAAGAACTTGAAAGGAAAATCCTTCGTTAGCTAGGAGAGGTTGGCCACTAAAGGTAAATAAATGCCTGTTTTTTAACTATTTACAGGGTGTCTGAGTGGACAAAACTGGGCACCCTGATCCTGCAACCACCCTGCAATTCTCTGTGTTGTATCTCTATTTTTATAGACTTTTGGCCATTATTTTTTCTTAATAATGATTAATTTCTCTTAATCTCTTATTAAAAAGCAAATCCCATGTATCTTATCCTCTTGTAAGTGATTTCTTTATTCTTTTACTTTAAGATGTTCCGTCCAAATAGCCCAATTCGAACGGATGAACCTTACCAACATTCCCCGTATGTTTCCGTTCACATAATCCTGAGTCGGAAGATTTTCTTCCAGCAAAGAATTGCCCTCTTGTTTTTGGAGCTACAAGACTGGCAAAATTTTTTGCTTCTCTTGAGCCTTTCATCTTTCCTTCCATGAATTATGATCTCACCTTTGATGTGTTTATCTTTATCTTAACCTAGGGAGAGAAAGGGAGGTGAGGAGGTTCTGAGGTTTCATACAAGTGTGCTTTGATTCTAAGAAGTGACCGAAGTCAAAACCCCAACTTTGTGTCACATCTTTTTGGTGGAGACCGCGGGTAGGTTTTACTTAGAATTATTATATTTTAACCTGAAGGTCCCGTATGATTAAAGAAAAGTTATTTTGAAATAAGTAAATTTTTCTTGTTGGTGCAAGATGCTCAACATTTCGGTGTTCCAAGGATCAGAAAGAGAAGACCCGGGGAGTTATCTCCGAGAGTTTAACTGAGCATGCTGCTTGACGGGTTGGTCTATGAAGAAGAGGGCAAAAATACTTCTAGATTTCTTGGAGGGTGTGGCCCTAGCTGGGCATGAGGCTTTGCTTCAGGAGTCCAAGAATGATTGGAAAAGGTTGACCAAAGCAATGAAGAAGAGATTTGGGACAGTGGAGTCACCAAATGCTTTACTATTGAAATTGGATCAGATTTTCCACAAAAGGAAGGAGAGTCAGTTTTTGCCTTTTTAGTTAGGTATGAAGCATTTTTTATCAAATATCAACAAGCTGCTTTACATGTTGTTGCTTCTTCTTTTTCACCTTCTATGGGAGATTCAAAGAGTTCTTTAGCAATGGAGCACCTTAGCAATGGAGCACCTTAAGATAAGCAAGTTTATCATGGCTTTGGATCCCCGCTTCTTGCATGGAAAAGTTCTTAGCAAAGATCCCACTAATTTTAAAGAGGCTCTTCGTATTGCTTTGAAGAAGGAGGCCACTCTTCATATTGAGTCCACATTCCAATCTTCTCCGAGTGTGTCGACCCCACCACGAGTAGAGATAGCCTCAACATCTCAGGTGCAATCTCCATCCTTGCATCATAACATTACACAACTTATGGTAAAATTTGCTAATTTAAAGTTACACTTAGTCAACGCAAGGCCACCTAGGATTCCACGAGTTGAGAATAAACCTAGGGATAGAAGTAGTGTCACATGCTATGAATGTCAAGAGAAGAGGCACTATCGCACACTGAGTGAGCAAAATTGAGGAAAAGAGAGGATAAAAGTTTAGCACTTTTAGAGGAAACATGCTCAGAAATTTAGCACTTTTAGAGGAAACATGCTCTAAAAGTTTAGCACTTTTAGAGGAAACATGCTCAGAAGAAGAAGAGGAAACATTGATGCCATTAATGGCAAAAAAGAGTCGTAAAACTATGAGCCAAGAAGAAGAAGAACAAGAAGATAAATCTGAAGAAGAGGAGAAAAATAAGAAGAAGAAGAAGTTGTCCAGGACAAAAATTGGACAATCTGACTTTCCTCTCTTGGACAAGGATCCCTTAGTTATGACCTCTTAACATATCTTAGGGAGAAAACGGCACAAATCACATTTGGGAAGCTTTTGCCACTCTCTCCAAAGCTCAGAAAGGAATGGGGTAAGCTCAGAAAGGAATGGGGTAAGCTAGCTAGCACCACAAGGGAATCTAAGAAAAAGAAGAAGAGGGATAATGGGACTCCTATGGCTCAAAAGGCGGATATTGATGTAGGAGATGATGTGCCTGTGATTGATGTCATCATTGAGGGGCAAACAATTTCTAATGCATACATTGATGGAGGTGCGTCAATCAATGTCATGAGTGAAAAAATAATGAAAGATGCCGATTTAAAGTTGTCTTCTACTAACTCTCCCTATCGCATCAAACTTGCTGATAATACTAGGGTGAAAACCTTAGGAATTGTCAAGAATTTGGGAGTGGATGTATGTGGTATTTCTGTGCCTACAACTTTCTAGGTCATTCCTACAAAGCCTGATGCTAGGGCTTATCCATTGATATTGGGTAGGCCATGGTTTTGCCAAGTGAAGGCAATTCAAAAGTGGAGCAATTCAAAAGTGGGACATGTGATCTTATTCTACAATGTGACACTACAACATTAAGAGTCATCTCGCAAGAAAGTGGTAAGAGGTGAACCTTCAACTTTCAAAAGTTCAGAGTCAGAGTCATCCGCGATGAAGAGGAGACAAGTGGTAGCTCCGAGGATTCCATCTCAGAAGAGGAGGTGGAGGGAGTTGCATTTGGTCTTTCCCTGGTGGAAAGGGATCGAGGGGATGCTAAAGACAATGGAGCCTTGGAAGGGGAAGCTTCTTCAACCATGTTCAAGAAAGGAGATGTGGACCTCACTAGTCCATCAACAGAATGAACTTCTTCTTGATGAGTCCATAGAGCAGGTGTTGAAATATACAAGTGAATAGGGTGTGTGCGGGAACAAGCCCTTGGCTAGGCTGTAAAAGAGAAGATGTAAATGTGAAAGAACCTATGAAAAGGTGAGAAGAATCTACTCAGAGAGAATAAAGGGTAGCATGAGAAGATTAGGAAGTGTGGAGATATTCTGGGAAGTGTGGAGATATTCTGGGAAAAGTGAAGAGGTGGAGAGAATCAGGGAAAAGAGGTGGAGTGAATCATGGAGAAATCAATGGGATTTGATGCTTGATGTAAACTCTATAAATTGAGGCATAGCCCTAATGAGAATTTGTTGGTTTTTGAGTATCCATGCCTACATTAATCTATTTGTTAATTACCTACTAATTACATCTTAATTATTTACTAATCACTTTATTAATGATGTTGATTCTAGTGTTTGATTCACCATAGCTCATCACAATGCTCTAATTTCAACATGGTATCAGAGCCATGCTAATTTGTGAGCCCATTATCTTGCTAATTATTTTGCTAATTAGGATTAGTAGAAAATTATAATTTTCCCTCTTTTTTCAACTCACCTCTGTACCCCCAACCAGTGGAGGAGCTCCCTCTCCTTGCACACATAAAATTAGGCCAAACCCTTCTAGCACATGATAGGTATCTCATAGCTCTTCAAGCTCATCCAAACAACGTAGCAAACTGCCGCCAGATGAAGGAGAAATCGCTGTTTTAGCAGGCTCCGTTTTTCAGTAGAAGATCTCAGATCTACTCACTCAAGGTGAATCACTCTAATTCCTCTTAGCCTAAGGTGTTTTCAAGCATGCTCTACAAGCTCGTGAAGACAGAATTCAATTTCATCAAGTCTACAGTGAGATCCAAGCTCTTCATCAACTCTGCAGGTGACTTTGGTAAAACAGAGATTAAGCTTTCAATATTTGGTCAAATCTTGTGTTTATTGGCTTAATTCTCTACTAGACTCATTGCTATTGATGCCTTTGAAAGCATTTGAGCTCATTTGAAGTCTAAGGCACTAGATCTGGACTCCCCGTATACTCTGTTTTCTGCACACAAAACAAAGGATTAATTTGCTAATCAGTGATTAATCAATGCTAATCACTGTATTTTGGTATAATTGAGGGTTCAAATTAACCATTAGGTATCTGATACAGATCTCTATAACTTTAGATTGCAATTCGGAGTTGGTTTGATACTCCAACCATTTCGTACAAATTGGTTACCCTTGATTTAATGTAATTTTTAGAAAAATTGTGCTGATAAAATTGTGATAATCATCATTTTGCATTTAACCCTTGGTTAATGCCTATAAATCTCACTCAAATTCAAGATTATTCACAGCCAGAGTTGCATTTGGGAATGTGCATGAGAATGAATTCTATACGCATTATGTATTGGGCACATTACATCAGTGTAAATATGGGATCAGACACTGCCCTTGTCCAGAATAAGGCAAGAGGTAAGACCTCCCGCATAAATTTGGGTTTGCATTGCAAAATGACACAAGATAAATAGAAAAAGCCCAAAAGAACTGTCAATAAAATGTTTAAACATGTTGCTCACATGGAGCCAAAAGACCTGACGGATAAGCTCATGGCCCCAGCCATGAAAGAAGAAGAATATCTCTTTCCAAGAAGAGGATCCACACCGAGAAGAAGATATAAAGGGAGAATTGAAGGAAGACATGGACACGAGAAGAGAAGCTACCACAAGAAGAGAAGCTGCCCCAAGAAGACTGAAAGAAGAGAAAGACATGGACGCGTGGAGAGAAGCTGCCACGACAAGAAGACTGAAGAAAAGAGAAGATGTGAGGCTCCAAAGAGTGAGGAGCCATGTGAAAATCTTTGAGAGAGAGAGAGAGAGAGAGACCCCACAACCCAATGTAACTTACCCCAACAAAGTAAAACCACCTCTGAGCCACCGATGATGTAGGCCACGTGGTAGATAGATGTATATGTGAGCACTTTAGTCAAGGTCACGGGCAACTATAGTAAGCCTTGGACACAGAGAGAGAGAGTGTCAAGGACTATGAGTTTAGGGACTCGAGGCACTGGTCGCAGGCTATCAAGTAAGGGGAGGCAAACTTGGTATAGGTTCTAGGTGTTCTAGGAGTATTCACTTGAGGGGAGGTGTTGAAATATACAAGTGAATAGGGTGTGTGCGGGAACAAGCCCTTGGTTAGAGGCTGTTAAAGAGAAGATGTAAATGTGAAAGAACCTGTGAAAAGGTGAGAAGAATCTACTGAGAGAGAATAAAGGGTAGCATGAGAAGATTTAGGAAGTGTGGAGATATTCTGGGAAGTGTGGAGATATTTTGGGACATATTCTGGGAAAAGTGAAGAGGTGGAGAGAATCAGGGAAGTGAGTCATGGAGAAATCAATGGGATTTGATGCTTGATGTAAACTCTATAAATTGAGGCATAGCCCTAATGAGAATTTGCTAGTTTTTGAGTATCCATGCCTACATTAATCTATTTATTAATTACCCACTAATTACATCTTAATTATTTGCTAATCACTTTATTAATGATGTTGATTCTAGTGTTTGATCCACCATAGCTCATCACAATGCTCTAATTTCAACAACAGGTACTGAAAGGGAGAATTACTTAAAAATGTTGGGATGGATTTCCTAACCTTTTTGCAAATAGCTACTCACAAGTATGCCAAGTCACCCTAGTAGAGCACAAGATTGATCTCAAGCCCCAAAGTAAGCCAGTGGTACAGCGGCTAAGGTGTTTGGGAGTAGTGCAAGCGGAGGTGCTTAAGAATGAGGTAACTAATTTGCTTGAAGCATGATTTATTTTTCCAGTAGAGACTTCAAAGTGGATTTACCCAGTTGTAGTCACTCCCAAAAAGGGTGGAAAATGGCGTGTGTGTGTGTAGACTTTTGCCCTCTGAATGCATGCACAAAGAGGGATTATTATCCTCTACCCTTTCCAGGATGAGATTTTGGATCAAGTTGCAGGTCATAAGTTGTATTCAGTGTGTGATGGATACTCTAGATACTTTCAAATCCGGATTTGTGAAGAATATCAAAGGAAAACCTCATTTATCACCCCTTGGGGAGTGTATGCCTATAGGGTGATGCCATTTGGCTTGACAATGCACCAGCAACTTTTCAACGCTTCATGAGTCAGGTATCTGCACCTTACTTAGGAAAGTTTATAAGGGTCTTTTTGGATGATTTTTGCATTTATTCCAGCCACATGGATCACTTGGAAAAGTTGAGGTTGGCCTTGCAAAGTATTGATGATGCAAAAGGGTGTCTTAATCCTGGAAAATGTCGCTTGGCATGAAGGAAGGTGGTTCTCTTGAGACATGTTATCTCAGAAGAAGGCATAGAGATGGATCCTGAGAAGTTGTAGGCGATTGTGGCCCTCCCACCACCTACCAATGTAAGGGAGGTAAGGAGGATTTTGGGTAAAACAAAGTATTACCAACGCTTTGTTGACATGTTCTCTGAGAGAAGATGTATCTTATAAATTTGTTGACAAAGAACAATGTTTCTTTCCAATGGGGGCCCGATCAAATTCAATCTTTTTGTTTGCTCAAGGAATGCATGAGTCAAAGTCCAATCGTGTAGCCTCTTAGGTGGGGGGAGGATTTTTATGTGAACCCGTGTCTCATCACATTCAGTGGGTGCTATACTCTTGCAAAAGGGAGAGCAAGGGCGTATGCAACCAGTGTATTATGCAAGCCGACAACTCACTAATCTCAAGGAGAGGTATGGTGAAATGGAGAAAGGTGATTTGTCTCTTGTTTTTGCAGTAAAGAAGTTCAGGTCATACTTGTTACCTCGCCCTTTTTCTTCCTCACATCTCAACCTTCTTTACAATTCTTGGTCCAGGAGGGAAGTTTGCAAAGTGGATTTTTGAGCTTCAAGAATTCTCTTTCACTTTTATTACAGAAAACACCGCTAGGGCCTCTCTTGCAGATTTGATTACAAGGAAGAAAGAGGAAGAAGGAACAGGAAAAAAGGAAGAAGTATACAAAGATTTGGAGACACCACCAACTGCTTTCACTATGCATTTTGATGGAGCCTTTAGCCCTTCCAGGCAATGTGGGGCTAGGGAGATAGTTTTATTTGATCTAGAAGGAAAAGAGGTATGGGCCAAGGGTAGGGAAATTCCAAAGGCTATATCAAATAATGTGGCTGAGTACAATGCATTAATTTGGGGATTAGAAGATTTCATAAAAGATGGAATTAAAGAGGTAGAGGTTAAAGGGGAGTCGCAATTAGTCATTCGACAAATGAAAGGAGAATATAAGGCAATGTGTCCTAATCTCCAAGAATTGTATAAAAGGGCAATGGAGTTAAAAGAATCTTTTGAGTTATGTAAATCTGTGCATGTTAACAGGAAGGATAATCAAAAGGCTGATGAATTAGCTACTAAAACTTTGGCTTCTTTCAAAGTAGCTATTCTTGCATTAATGGATACAGGTTGGCCTAAGCTCCAAGATGTTCAACACTATTTAGATACAGGATACTTCCCTCCTGGATTGAATCCTCAATAGAAGCAAAGGCTTACAAGGAAAGCTCACCCTTACACAATTCTAGGGGAGGTTCTTTAAGGATAAGATTCTTAGGAGGGTAGTGAGCCTGGAAGAATCTAAAAGGATTATGGAATTATGTCATGAATGTTCAGGTCACTTTGCCTCATGCAGCACAACTCGGAGGATCCTTAACACATGTTATTATTGGCCTCGACTCAACAAAGATGTCTATGAGTGGTGCAGAAGAAGCTGTGAAGTATGCTAGGCATATGGGCATAAGCAATTGGTTCCCGGACCCTTAAACCCTATCCCAGCATATGGTCTATTTGAAAGGTGGGAATTAGATTTTGTGGGTCCACTTCCTCGTTCCTCACATGGTTTTGTTAATGGGCTTGCATTCTTAACAGATAACATATAAGTGCGGTTGGACAAATATCTTTTAGGTGGTGCCCATTATGTGTGTACATTATTTAGTGACTCGACATTGCTTGTGCATGCTCTTGGCTCATTCTTGTCTTTCATCTCCTTCATGATTCAAGCTAGAGGATAAGAGTTAACATTGCTCATGAGCGGACAAACATAAAGATTTACCTATGGTCCCCAAAGTCTTTCCACATGCTCATTACTGCTAAAACCATTGGTACCTCCAAAGGAGAGCGGCAATAAGGCAAGAGCTACCTTAAGAAGTCACTGGCCCACCAACATAATAACTCCTTATCCCACTTACCATAAATCATCAAAGAGGTCCAAAATTGGATTAAGCATGAGGAGCTAATGCTAAATGAGACATTCACATGTAAAGAGAGTGTTTGAATAAGGCTTTGAAGATAAAAGAATGGCAATGACACAAAATGCTCAATTGAGGAGGCTTCATTTCCTTCTTTTGAAAGGGAGAGGAGGGCTCCTTTTATAGGTGGAGAATCACCTTCCATTGTTACAAATTACAACATAGAAATCTTCAACCCTTCAGTGACATAAGGGTAGATGTCACCATCAATTGTTCTCTTAAGCTAAGTCTTCTATTAATTATTAAATTGAAGACTTTTTGACTTTGAAAGTGTGATGAGATAATAGCCAAGTCTAAGTGGCATGTAGGTGGAGATCCCACTTACACATGGCAGAATTCTCCTCTTCCATATAGGCATTCTAGAAGAATCTTTCCCAATTATGCACCTACACACACTCCTCCACATGCCTTCCACACTCCCCAACTTGTAGCCTTATGGTAAATACTATATTAATAATACAATTAAAATCCACATGAGCATGAAGGCCCACTTTTATTTTCCACATCACTAGCCTATCTACCATACCAAAGTATTTAACAAGCATACTTGTGGCATTTATAATGTGTGCACCTTTAATCAAGTAAAACCATTATATTTGAAGATAGAATGCTGTTATAAGGGTAGCCACCAAGCCGCCGCATCACCACATCATTATTCCATTTGTGGGCGCCGCAATCTTCTTGGACAAGCTTCCACCTTATTACCATTGAGAAACCATCAAAATATGTACAAAATTGAAAATGAAAGATATCAATTTTTCATGTCACAGTATTATCATCGTGGTCCTCATGGTCGTCATATTGATTGTTAGTTGCATTCTCCAACCATGCATTTCTTCTTCTACATCTTGATCTTGAAATATATGTTTAGATCGAGGAGTGACTTATATTACGTACCACGAATTAGGACCTCTTTGGTCTTGATGAAACACAACCTAAAAACAAGAACCACAAAATATTTACAGGAAAATATATACAATGCCTTCCTTTTATGTATAGATTCATCAAAATTGAAATCAAGTGTAAAGTTGTTCACAATGTCGTGGTAAAACGTATGTGTCTCTTGAATCTTGCCATAATTTAGTTGAGACAATTACAAAAAATCTGCTTTGATGCTTCTTAACGGTTACTTGAGTACCTCTATATACCACTTTGAACCACTTAACATCAAAGATGGACACTTTGAAAGCTCTAAATCCAATCTCCAAGATGTCTTGAGTTGTTCCCAAATATTCAAGTTTCTCCACTATAATATTATTATCTCTTCCACTAGCTTGACTATCTTGGTTAAAACTTTCCATTACACCACAATCATATGTGATTATGTTGAGTGCGAAAATGTCGAGCTTCTAACCACATTGCATAATGCACTTTATACTAGAGTCCACTAAAAAATATTTAATATAGCTTATATGTAAGAAATTTAGTATTCAACATTATATATCTTAGCAAAATACAATATATATTAGTTAAATATTAAAACATCTTTACTTACATGGTAGTCGCATCCCCTTACATACTCCCATTCTTCTCTTGTAATCTCCTCTCCCATCCTTTTAGCTTGCTCTAGGGCATCTCTAAGCCATTAAATATTTTAATACTTTGGAAGAGCCTTTAAATTGGGTGGGTATGCCATGTGCCTATGTGTTGATCTCTTAAATCCTCGTCTTTTCTCTATCCTTATCTTTCTTGGATCTTCATATTTATCAATCTACTTTTCCATCATAGAAGTCTTAAGAATACAAAATGTAATAACATTTTTGCACATGGACTCATCCATCTTTTGTATGTGTTCTTTTCCATGTGGCACATGTTACAACATTCGTTCATTCTCATCATTATGCATGAATCTAGGCATAGATGGTTCAATTTGTTTTAAATATTCAGAGATGTACATGAGGGATTCTTGCACCAACTATCCCTCTATCATGCTTCCTTCTGCCCTTGCCCTTTGCCTCACAAATCCATTCAAGGTTTCCACGAAGCGTTCAAGAAAGAACATCCACTAGCTATGAACAACCCCACACATAGCCACCTCATCCACCAAATGTACTAGAAGGTGCAATTGAGTTTTCAGTATGGTTCTTGGAAAGCTTTCTTCAATCATACACACCACCTCAATTGATTCAACTCAAGCCTTCTTAATGGAATCTGGATGAATCTCCTTTGACACTATCCACCTATTCAACAAAATAAGAAATGATAAATTAAAGAAGAATATATAATTTTAAAGCTATATGTTATACCAAAATCAGGAATCTATAGTTTTGATTGGAACTCACCTTGCCAATCCACCTAATTTATAGATGAAATTCTGATATTTCTCTTCTTCGCACCCACGAGTTGATATTGGAAGTATGAACTTTTAAAAACAATAAAAGATCAATATAGCTTCCACACAACATAAACTGAGGAGTGCCCAAAAATAGATATAGTTATATGTGTACCTGTATCATCTTGTGCCAATCATGTGATTTGAGACCATATAATTGACACTCACCCTTCTTTTTTGTTATTTTAAATTCACCCTATAATAAGTGCATTAAACCGGTTGGTGTATTAAAAGATGAAATTTGATTCTTTGCATTCGTTTCATACACCGGTTGGTGTACGAAAAGATGAAATTTGATTATTGACATTCTTTTTGTACACCAGTTGGTGTATGAAAAGGGAAAATTTGATTCTTGGCGTTGTTTTCCTCTTGCCTTATCAACCTCCATGGCACCTTTGGTAAAACCACCTTATCATTGACTACCCTTGGCCATGCATTTTTGATGCGTCTAATATCCTTTAGGTCATCCCTTATTTCAAGGTGTCTTTTTTACGAATTAGTTTGTCCCAAATCATTGATGCCACATTCTGTAAAATGTGATTGGATCCAAAAGATGATTCATTCTTAACTTTGTGCAATATGGTAGACGATAGAAGATTGAGTACCTTTTCATGCCTGCAAGTGCTATTGTTTGGTAAGCGAGTTTGACCACTTATTCCCTAAAATCAACCTACTGATCATCATTGGTTATGCATGCATCATACACCAAACAAATACGGATCTAACACATTAACAAACACAGACGTACACAGACCACTGAAAACTACTGGACTAACCGCTTAATAAATAGTACAAGAACACGATAACTTAACAGATAACTCTAGCAACCATAATATATGAAGCGCAAATGAATACACAAAGACGTAACAAGAAGACGAATGTACATGAGAGAGAACAAAAAAAAGAACGGTCTTGCTTATATCAACCCAAAAAAGGAAAATGATACAATCGGCAGCCAGCCTTTACAAAGCTGAGGATCCATCCTTTTATACTGCCTTCTTGCAGTCTTTGTTAGTAATGTGATAAGATACACCGGCTAGGTATTAAGGAATCACCATTCCTGCAATACAGTACTCTAGCTACCATTCGGTTGGCCTTAACACTTGGCAGTGCTGACATGTGGTTGTGTGGCTATTGCCTATCGCACTGGCCCACAGCTCAGCCTAGCCTACGACTAACACTTGGCACACCGGATGGGTCGGATTCCTAATCTGACAACTTGAACCCACAAGGTTTTTGTCTTATGGAATGGTAGATCTCTTTTAGCCTCTAGGTGAGTTCTTATCAAAGCTAGTGGAGTCGTTACTATAACCTCTAGTTCAGCGCTTTTAGTGGCTGGATCCTAAATGCCATGGTAGCAAGCACATCGTGGCTCTTTACGTGGAAGAGTGGATCCGAAAGGCGAAGGATGACAAATTCCTTCAACGAGATGAATTTCGAGGATTGACTCCCGGAAGTCGACTTTTGGAAGAAAAATTCTACGGTAGTACTGGCTTCTTCCCAGTGTGCTTGCCTTGAGTTCCTTAATGTGAGCAAGGATCTCAACGGTGCCATGCTTTGTTAGTTTGTTGGCTGCTCCTTATAAAGCATTATCATGGTGATTATCCAGTAATGCAAGTGATCATAGTTCTTCTTGAGAGCTATGGAATAATCCTTCAGCACCTCCAATAGTTGTAGCCTTCCTATGTTGATAGGTGTCTGTGGATTTAGTGTTGCCGAGTTCTATCCCAAGTTCTATCAAGGTATCGCCTCTTCTCCTACTTTTGTTGCTTTCGTTCTTTGTCTGGTGTTCGTTGTCTAAGGACGGTTGGCCCAAATCTCAAAATCTCATGTCGAGTCTCGTCATACACATGCATATGAATCATTCATTCTAAAATAAAGAAATCACAAGTCATATCATCTTACACTCATCTCTAGTCCATAATCTTTCAAGGCATGCATATTCAAATCAATCAAAATCAACTTCAAGTATAAAACAAGCTTTTAATTCAAACAGTCCTTAACTTGTCTTAGTTTTTTAATAAAAAGAATGTGGGGGAGAGGGAGAGCTTCAAACCCTAGCAAGTAAACACACACACACACAAGAGAGAGCAAGACACAAGAGAGCTTCAAACCCTAGCAAGTAAGCACACACACACACAAGAGAGAGCAAGACACAAGAGAGATATGGATAGCTAAATTTTCTTCTATCTTCTTCTTTTCTACTCAACCAACCATGCTAGTGGTGTAAATATGGAAGCTATCACCTAGGCGGATCATCAATGTCCGTCGTAGCACTAGTTGAGATCAATATCTCAACTGCTATATACACATTATATATGCATGTATTAGAAGGCTAACCCACATTAGGCTTGTGAGCATGGGAGCATGGGAACAAGCTCTAGTGGAGCATGGGTTAGGACTAACCTTAAGGGTTAAGGTTAGGGTCAGGTATCCAAGGGTCACACATGGGAAATGGAGAGTCAAGAGTCACTTGAGGCCCCTCCTATATAATAGGGACATGGGGCACACTCAAGGGATGTTCTCTTGTGTAGAGGATTGTATCTACATTCTTGCCATTTCACAATAGAGCTGAGTGCTGTTGGATTGGAGTCATACCTCTTGGTGGTATGGGACATCAAGGTTAAGGTATGTGGTACTTCATTATAATTCATGTGTGCAATGCTTGGGCTCGAGGGTGGTTGGGTGGTAGAGTTAATGCTTGCTTTATGCATGTTTATGCATGTTGATTATCTAGAGAGATCTTAGGGTTTTAACAGTGGTATCAATATCAATGGTATTTTGGCAGAATTATTTGCTAATGTTTTTTGAAAAATTATAGGTTTGGAGTGCCATAAGATGGGTTTTGGTGGATTTCAAAATTAGCATATTTTGAGGTCCTAGAAAATTAGGAAAAAATCATGGTAATTCTTTTTTCTCAAGAATTCTTATTTTTGAGGGATATTTGGTGTTATAGTACGTTTTTTATATACTCACACTAAACAAATGCAGGTTATTCGCATGTCATTAATGTGCAAGCATGCCTTGTATTAATACTTTATTCATTTGGATTAATTCTAGATGATGTTTTCATGATTTTTAAGCCAATATCTAGCCACCAAATGCTAATTGAAGCATTTTTCTTATGTGCAGTTGTTTCTAGTAAATTAATTTGCTAGAACTTTTGATCAAGAGAGGTCAAGAGAAGGGTGAAGAAAAGTTTAATCCAAATTCATAGAGAACTCATTTACCTTGGCTCATATTGACTTTTCAGTCAATGACAATGTCGATGACATGAGTGATCATCCCAACTCTAGAAGAGGGAAGATCTTAAGTTCCATGAAGAAGAAGAGGAGGCGGTAGCAAAGAGAAAATGTTTGGAGGTGACAAAACGTCTCGAGGATACGATAACAAAGTGCCATGATGAGATGGAATTACTTAAGGTGCAGATTTTAACTCTACAGAAAGCTATTCTAGCCACCTCATCTACACCTACCAAAGCAGTTGCTCTGTCTTTTGCACCAAAGGTGTCTGGCGGGGAGAAGAAGGAGAAGACACAAGAATGTGTGGATGCCTGGCTTAACAGGTGGAATACACACTTTGCTTTTCACCCTTTCACACTGATGTGCAGAAACCACAGATGGCACATGGAGTATTAAAGGGAAAAGCTTTCACTTGGTGGAAGGATCTAAAAGAAGATTCTATTCCTACTACTTGGCTAGGATTTGAAGATGCATTCAAGAAGGAATTTGTCCAACCAGAGGAGGATGAATTCAAAGTTAGTGCCAAGCTAGTTAAAAATAGCCTAGCTAATCAATCTTTTGATAACTATGTGCAAAAGTTTAGACAATTGGCTGTTAAAGCCAAGTCTGATGATCATACTTTGTGTGGTATTTTCATCAATGGTTTATCTCGTGAGATTATCAATACGAGGTGAAGAAGTGCAAAGTTAAAAGGGCTGAGAATGCTATTCAGGCTGCTCAGGTTTTTCATAAGACAATGGTTGGCATCAATTCATCAAAACCAGCGTCAAGTGAAAAGAAACCCACGTTCACTTATTCAAACAGTGGACAGAAAAGGAAATTGGTTTTCAGACCAAAACCAAAAAATGGTGACAATGCCAGCAAAAAATCAAAATTTGTGAGTAAGGAAAAACTCACATACTTTAAGTGTAAAGAGAAAGGGCATACAAAGAAATTTTATCCTTTGAATGGAGCTACAACAACATTGGCACCTGGTGTCAAAAGGCAGCATCGAAAAAGTTTATTCCAAAGAAATCTGTACACATTACAGAACTTCAAGGTAAATTCTCTGAAATCAATATTTCGCATCTTGAAGGAACACAATGTTCAGATTTTACTTTTAGTAAAGACGTTTATGGTCCAAACAAATTATTTCGTGTTTATGGATCAGTGAAAGGACATCAGGTTCATATTTTGTTTGATCCTGGTAGTACTCACAATTTTATTGACAATATTGTGGTACTATAGAAGATGAAGCTAGAAACCATGCAGAATGATCAATGTACAAGGTCAGGATGGCTAGAGGACAAGTCCAATTTTGGGAACAAGTGTCAAAACTACCATTAGACATCCAATTGTACTCAGATAGGCTTGATTTCCATGTCATGAGCTTGGGTCATGTGGATATAATTTTGGGAATGGAATGGTTTCATAGCAAAAATAAAAAAAAATTTAATTGATTGGGTCAAACATTTGATGTCTTTCCATCACAATGGAAACCTTGTAATTCTTAAAGGAAACATTGTTGTACCCAAGGAAACTTTTATCAATGAGCTAGAATTAATGGAAGATATTCTTAACTATGAACTTTTCCAGTTGGTTATGGATCCAGTGTCTTCGTGTATTCATTTTGATGCAAACGCTATTTCTTTAGATGTTTGGGAAAGTAAAGTGTTAAGTTCCATTAAAAGCGAATTTCAGATGATATATTTCCTGATGAATTGCCTTATGGATTACCTCCTAAACGAGAGGTGGACTGTAAAATAGAGCTAGTACCAAGGGCAGAACCTGTTAGTATTCCTTCGTAACGGCTTAGCCAATCTGAGGAGGATGAGGTAGCCAAACAACTAGCTGAATATTTGAGGATAGGTAAAATTAGACCAAGTAAGTCTCCTTGGGGTGCACCAGTTCTCTTGGTTAAGAAAAAGGATCAAGGTACATGGAGGATGTGTATTGATTATAAACAGCTTAACAAGGTTACAATTAAAAATAGATACCCATTACCTAGATCGGATGATTTTATTAATAGGTTGCATGGAGCTAAGTATTTTACAAAGATTAACTTGTGAACCGGTTATCATCAGATCCATATAGCAAAGGAAGATGTGCCTAGAACTGCGTTTAGGACAAGATATGGCCATTATGAATTTTTAGTGTTACCCTTTGGTCTCACTAATGCACCAGCAACTTTCCAACAGATGATGAATGATATATTTCGAGATCTATTAGGAAAATATGTGGTAGTTTTCTTAGATGATATTTTGATATAACTCAAATTTAGGAATTTTGGGAAATATGCACAATTTTGGGACAATTCTTTGTTAGATCCAATACAATGTTTACTCTGCGATATGCAAGATTTATTATTGGATGTTCTCAACAAGCATTTGAATAATGCGATATGATTTATATACTATTGTACATTTGTAACAAGTATATATGATGTTGGTGGTGGGATGTAAATTTGCCTGCACACACACACACACATGCACACCAAGAATTAAGCTTGTTTATATCACATAACCTCCAGTTGACCATCAAACACAGAAACTTTAACAAAGAAAGGATATTCAATGTAACTTTAAGTTGTAAGAAAGTCTAGATGATAGAATTAAAAAGATCACCATCTGTATTGAATCAAAATTCTTGAACAATGGGTGAACCATAAATCTAAAAGCTTAAGAAAGCCTTACAATCTGAATAATGATTGAACTATGAGTTTGGTAGCTTCATACAACATTGCTAAAAGATTACGAAGCTAGTTGCCCATGTGCTAACAAGTCATTCTTGCTCAACTGCACTGACATGTTGATTCAATTGATTCTGTTTGGCCTTGAGTATTATAGCCTTTGGAATCTTGATTTTCTCTGGAAGTCGTCCACCCTTGGGCTTCCATGCCCAAATGATGCAGCTAGTATCTTCCCAGCGCTGAGGATCATTTCTGTTCTCTCGCCAATACTTGTTCCAGCAATCCTTATAAACCTCCACATCACTTGCATTCTTCTTCTTTGAAATTGGTGCCCAATATTGTATCTGAACTTGTAGGTAGTTTATCGAGTTGTTGTTTTGATCAACATCACTTGTTGTCACTCCCAACCATATTGGGTAATTTGCATCACAAGGTTGTACAAGCACAAAATCTCCTTTAGACACATCAAGAGTCAGGTTGAACTCTTCAAGCAGGTTTGTTGCGCATTGTCCAGACCACAATAATGGTCCTCATTTACATCAAACCCTTCATCTACATTATCCTCCACTTGAAGGTTAAGAGGCTCAGCTTTTTCGCATACATTCCTTGGCCAAAATTCATGAAATCCAATGTCTTCCCTTACACTAGGGGTTTGCATGTTTAGCATAAGATTCTCCCAATAGGCAAGGACCGGATTGATCCACTTAGCATAATCACTTTGGTTTCCTTTCTCTTGCAAGTGCTCTTTCCACCAATTGACATGTTTTTTTAAGCCCTCCACAACCTTCTCATTTTCCTTAACATACTCAAAGGGTGGCAATACTTTTGAAAAACCTTCAGGAAGCTTGGGTCCTCCCTGGTCATTTCTCTTCCATAACTCTATACCGCTTTCTGGTAACCAATCAACATTTTTGGGATGTACTTTGTATTGCATCAAAGGTATTCCATCACTCATATAAAACCTGAATTGCAATGGCTTTGAATGTCCAATCAAGCTATCGGCTCCATCATGTCAGCATCCCTTGACAAAGCCTTTGAAGTCTGCCACCTTTTGTAGGAGAAAGGGTGCTGGATGCATGCTAACACACTCATTAAAGATCTTCATCAAATGTGGAAATGTGAAAATGGTTTGTTTCCTCAACTTCTCAGAGAAGCGACTAAACAATGCATCAATATCTTCATGAGTATGACCAACCATAAGAAAACCAAGCTGCACCATGTCAAACACTCCTCGTGCAACCAATAGGGATAGATAGGCAAATACATAACGGTTCTTATTTTCAGAACCACAATTGTCAAGTTGCAACAACAACGTCCTTGGCAATCTCTTAAAAAACAAGTTGCAACAACAACGTCCTTGGCAATCTCTTAAAAAACAAGTTGCAACAACAACGTCCTTGGCAATCTCTTAAAAAATGTCCTTGAATTTGATGGCATTAAACTTGAGGCATTTCCATTGCCCCTATCCTGCACATGTGTGTTAGTATGAAAGACTGACTGCATATGTGAAGAACAATCTTTCTCTGTATCCACATTTGTTTCTGTCTCTGCATCTGCATCCTCAATGCTCTGCTTGCAATATGCATTTCTCTCCTTCAGCACTTCCATATGCTGATACAGGGCCATAGTAGACAAAACACAATCAAAAAGATCTGTTCGTGGTTCAGCATCTGAGTTTTGTGAGCTCAAGTCACCATACATGTGTTGCTCTCCTCTTTTTAAGTTTCTTAAACATTTTGAGAAAGATGAAATTGTGAAGTTGGGATCACTTGGCCATAACCCCAAGGCAAAGTGACCATAAGCTGTTTGTCCATGTCCATGAGTGAGCATTCCTGTTAAGGATACTGGAAGCCTCTCAACCCCATTGAGAGATTTAGGAACTAGTTTAATTTGTCGTATGGCAGTCTTGCTCTGGTCCATCTTATCATGTATAATACACAAATACCTGTTTGGGTTCATTTCGGAAGAGCTCCTCCAAGCATAGTATAGATTTCTACAACTCATTTGTTGCAACATGTGTGCCCTTCTTTGTGCCATGTATCTGGCACGCTCCTCTTGATTTTTTGTTGATTCCAACTTGACCTTGATTGCCATACAAATGTCGCATTTTGAGAAGGTGCTGGTTTTTGATAAACTAACTATCTTGAACTCTGTGTTCCACAATCTTGAGAATGATGGTTGTGACAGTGGCCAGTATTCGAATGAGACAAGTGTGTCATTCACTTCACGCAATATGTCCACCTGTTTGTACATTGTTGGTAGAACACGTTGGGTCTCACAGGCTCCATGCATAGTTGTCCTTGACCTATGTGGCATTTGATCGGCATTATTATCTATGAAGCCCTGTATGATTGATTTTGCCATCTCAACATGTGTCATGCCCTTCCGTATTATCCCACTGTTGCCATGACTGACATTACATGCACCATTCAAGAACTTCTTTCTGAGCCTATAGAACGTTGACTTACTGATGCCATGCATTACATACCATGCTTTACTACAAACCTTCTTCCCATCAAATGTGAACTCAAAGCACTCATCATCTTGACCTTGTCTATAGGCCATGCCCATGCAATCTAGTACAAATGTGTATCGTGTACTATAGCTCTGTCCCCAAAAGTGTACCCTAGCTTGCATGATTTTGGATCTATCTCCAATTTGACAACATCAGTTCTCGCAACAATCAATGGTTGCGACGTTGTGAATGTTTGCAACATCACATTTTTTGCTATCTCCATGGGTTTTATCGTAATTTTTCATTACCCTTACCCTATGGACATAGCTCCTTTTATTATTTGTCCCTTCAATGATATCATAGTCAGTGATCATGGCATCATGGTGTCTGTCATCAGAACTATTGCCATCATTGCCCTCTACATCATCATCCTCTTTTTCATCACTTGAATTGTTTAGGCTGTCAATATTTTTTTGCATGAAGTGATCTTGAATACCCTCATCAATAGAAGAAGATTCTGTGTCCTTCACTAATGGTTCACCATTCTCAAATGTGAGTTGCCTGATCGGCCAACTAACCAAATTCAAACCTAAAACACACGTTGAACTTGGATGCAAAGATCCTTCTATAATGACACCCAAGATACTCTCCCCTAGTTCTCTACAATTTATAGCCTCGTATGGGTGGACCAGCAATACTACTCCATTGCCGAGTTTTGTAGATCTGTTGTCATCCCAGAGGATGACACTTTTCTCTTTCCAGCTCTCCCTATCTATAAAGTGATCTTCTTGATCGACAAGAAGTTCCACAAAATTATCCTCTTTGGTATTAGTAATGTCTTTGTCCATAACAAGGTTGACCAATGGCCATTTGATGATGCTTCCAACTGCTTGAGACATTGTTCTTGCATCCATTGTGGCAAATGGAATGAGAAATGTGTCATCAAAGCTTTGTTGAACATGTATTGCTGCACATGTCTCACCAATGAATTGAAAACCACATGTTTGAGATGCATCAATGGAATGAATAACCCCGCGTGCCTTCCTTGCAGAACCATCAATGAGAAACACTGAAGCACCTTGTTTTACACCCTGCAATCCCTGAGAAAATCAAAATCTCAATAAGAAAGACTGAAGCGATGTTTTTGCGGTAGTACACAAAACTATAAATGTAATTCAATCGCAACATGAGTTCAGGTTCCAGCCAAAGTTTGAATCTCACCTATCAATGCTAATTTGCTAGGAGGCTAGGCTCCATCTAAAGCTTGAGCCTTTGCCTGCATATGCTAGCTTGTTAGTAGGAGGCTCCATGAGGCTCACCATCATATGTTAGTTTACTAGGAGGCTCCAGTTAAATTTATCATCCTCACTTGCATCATATATTAGTTTTCATATGTTAGCTAGAATGCTAGGCTCCTCCAACAAAAGTTAAAGCCTCACTTGCGGATGCTAGTTCGCTTCTAGGAAGCTGAAAGTAAGTTTGAACCTGACCCACATATGCTAGTTTGCTTGGAGGCTCCAACCAAAGTTTGAGCCTCACCTTCATATGCTAGTTTGCTATTAAGAGGTCCCAATTGAAGTGATAATCCTCACCTCATGTATATGCTAGTTTCCCAAGAGGTAGGCTTCATCACCCTCTGCATCTGGCCACACCGTTTCATTGGGATATTGAGTCAAGATATGGTGTCAATTAGCCATCAATGTTTCATAGCTACAAAAGGCAAAGGTGAGTGGTTACAACAGCAGCAAAGGCAAAGAGAAAGCAATAGATAGAAACGATATGCTAGTGAAGAGAATGTGACATGGAAATGAGCAAATGGACATTGGATTTGAGACTCTTCTCCTTCGTGAGACTCAAACTCAAGTTTGAGCCATTGTGCATTATATAGATTTTAGTTGAATTTTTAATCGCATAGTTTATAAGTATATTTGGGTGTATGGGGAAAGAGGGAAGAAAACAAGAAATCTCAAGCTCAAGGTCAAGGTCAAGCTCAAGGCTCGAACTTGAGTTTGAGCCTTGTCTATTACACAAGTAAGTAGGAATAGAGAGGGAAGCTAGGATAATCCCATAGAACAAGTGGGGTGTGGGTGAAGATGGGTATATAACCAAAAGTGAAAGTAACTATTATCAAAGGACCTAGGGCCTGGGCCTGGGCCTGGGCTTGGGCTTGGGCTTGGGGAATAAAACCGAAATCGAAACCCGGCTTTTTGCCGCTCCTTCGTGCCCCTCTCCCCCGCCGCTCCTCCGTCGGTGCAGCCAGCCCAGCTTTCTACCACTCCTCCGTCGGCGCAGTCAGCCCGGCCCTCCGGCGGACGCCAGCCCGGCCCCCCTCCTCTCTCTCCCGGCGCAGCTCCCGCTCCTCCGTCGGCGCGCAGCCAGCCCACCCCCTCCTCTCCCGGCGCGCAGCTAGCCCGGCCCTCCCGCTCTCGGCGCATGCCAGCCCACCCCCCCTCCTCTCTCTCCTGGCGTAGCCCGCCAGCCCACCCCCTCCTCTCCCGACGCAGCACGCCAGCCCGGCCCTCTCGCTCTCCCGGCGCACGCCAACCCACCACCCCCTCCTCTCCCGGCGCAGCTCCCGCTCCTCCGTCGGCGCAGCCAGCCCACCCTCTCCTCCTCTCTCCAACCCACCCCCTCCTCTCCCGGCGCACGCCACCCCCTCCTCTCCCGGCGCAGCCAGCCCGGCCCTCCCGCTCTCGGCGCACGCCAGCCCACCCCCCCTCCTCTCTCTCCCGACGCAACCCGCCAGCCCACCCACTCCTCTCTCGGCGCAGCATGCCAGCCCAGCCCTCCCACTCCCGGTGCACGCCAGCCCACCACCCCCTCCTCTCCCGGCGCAGCTCCTGCTCCTCCGTCGGCGTAGCCAGCCCACCCCCTCCTCTCTCGGCACACGCCAGCCCGGCCCTCCCTCCCGCTCCCAGTGCACGCGAGCCCACCCCCCCTCCCCTCCCGGCGCATGCCAGCCCACCCCCCAGCCCGAAATTTGAAATTCAAACTCCCCCCCCCCCCCGGCGCGAAATTCGAAATTCAAACTTCCCCCCAACGACCCCGAAATTCAAAATTCAAACTTCCCCCCAACGATGAATTTCGAATTTCCCCCCGCCCGCACCCCGAAATTTCCCCACCGACCCTAAAAAATTTTCACCTTCGCCTTCCCTCACCGACCTCAATCGCACCAAAAAAAAAAGACGGACAAAAAGCGGCCGACCTCGCGTTTCAACCAGACAAAAAGCGGCGAACCCTGGAGTAATTCTCTGTGCGTAATAATCAACTCTGCTTCCTGTGTCTCTACAACCCTGTGTTTCAAACAGTTATTCTCTGTGCGCAATAATCAACTCTGCTTCCTGTGTCTCTGCAGCCCTGTGTTTTAAGCAGTTTCTTTTCCTCCCGCAATCGACACATCTGCGTTGGTTCCAACCTCTGTTTCCTATAGAACCATCACGCCATCGGATACTTCAAGCATCCATCAAGACTGTGCGACATCGGAGACTTTCGTGTGTCCATCTGCGTTTTGTGTGTTCCCTCGTCTAATTGAATACTTTACGCAGCAAGTAAGTCCTTCTTTAATTGATTGTCTACACCAATATAAACGCTTACTTGATTGCACGGTAAGTGTGCCATTTGTCAATCGTTGCTCGTCTCGTAGATTGTTTGCACCTCTTGTTGCTCTCTTTTGTATCTTCACATATGTCGATGTAACATACCCATTGTAAATAACAATGTACTTGCTTCAGAGTTGAAAAATATAACTTAGTTTGTCATTTTTACGATCAAAAAACTTCTATTTTTGAAAAATGAGCCATTTTTACTTAGAAATTTATAATTTTGAATCCAAATTTAAAATCTACGCGTAATTTTACGCTTAAAATAGTTTTTTCTGAACTAAAAACGGGCACCCGGAATGGGTTTAATTAAGCTTTTAAGCCTTTAATCTGCGAACTTCCGACCAAAAATAGTAACTATCTAGGCATCTAATCAACGAACAGAATACGCCCCCATGGTCACGGGGCAAGGCCGGACATTTCCGTCAAAAAATATTTTTGACCCCCCGACGACGGCGGGCGGCCGGCGTGGGCCCCACCACGGGCGCCGCCCGTGAAAAAAACCGACAATCCGCCCGGGACACCCAAGCGTGTACACGACCTAGACGCACCCTCCAGCACACCCCTACACGTACCCCCTCCTCCCAGAACCCTCTATCCACAGGTGTCGCGCTCTCTCTCTCTTGGGGACACCTCCACCCCCATGTGTCACACTTTCTCTCTCCTCGAGACACCTCCACCCCCAGGTGTCTCATGTCCACACTCTCTCCCGGACACCTACACCACCCAGGTGTCACCTTCCCGCACCCGGACGTCCACCCTCCAACACCTATAAAAGGACCCTCCCAGCCCCCTTCTCCAGACAAGCCCCCAGCAAGCCCCTACGCGCAAGCCCTCTCTCAAGCTCTAGGACATGTCCTACACTCTTCTCCCCCCCCCGTGTGAATAGACTTAAAGTGTGCCTCTCCTCCAACCCTTGCCTTACTCTTCCCTAGACCTCCCTAGACGTACACTCTTCTCAAGAGCTCTCCAAGTTAAGGACACCCTCTCAATTCCCCCCCCCCATATGCGGTGACTTTAACTTAGGCTAAGAGGTCGTTCCTGCCCATAAGCCCAACAAGCTTTTCCTACCCCAAACGGACTCCGTTTTCGAATCCGTTTGAACCAGTAGAATTCTCTCTTTTCTCTCCACGCTCCCAACCTCTTATATTCACCTCGTTTTCTCTCTATCCTCTTAAGACTCTAGTGCTCCTATGGCGCCGAAACGCCGTCGAATTGAAGAACCACGCGCTGCCCAAGGAGGGAATGAAGCGAATCGCGTCCCTACAATCGACTTCACCCCTCTTGAAGTGAATAGGCATGAAAACGATAACCAGGTTAGTCATTTAACAAGTTTAAATAAAATTCTCTCTTATGAAGCTTAATGCAAAGATTCGAAATAATAGGAAAGAAACCAAGGTTAAACCCCTAGTATAGATGGCCTAAAGTACCTTATGGTTACTCTTGAGTAAAGTTATAGGAAAATAATCTTGCTTTTGAATCATTGTCTTTCCAAAACGATGGTTTTTGTTAATGTGTGAATTCATTGAATAAAGGCTATGTCTTTTTTTTATTGGATATACTGCTGGTTTATTGCTAACATGCAGGTACAGCTTCTCCCCCCCTTAGCTAACTCCGTGCTTGCCTGTGTAGACGGGCGGAGGATATAGCGAGGCCGGGAGTCGGCCCAGGGCAATCCCCTCCTATGCCACTGGGAATTGGTTTTCACCACCAGGGTGATGTATATATGCTGCCTAGTTCTGTGGGTCCAGGCTAGTGCGGTGACTTAACCCCCACCTCATGAGGAGACGTCCCCTTCGAAGAGCGAGAGGGTTTGGTACAAGTGTCAGTACCTGAGGGGGTTACAGGACGGCTTGGCCCTCGTCGGCTGGCTGACGACGAGGGGAGACGGTCCGTGAGGTTTACCCAGCTGGTTGAGGCTGGAAGATCGAATTCTAGATCATCGATGTGGTTGTGGTTGTGGTTGTGTCTGTGATTGGATTGTGGTTATGGTTATGGTTTGGACATGAAGTTTGGATTGGGATATCGGCCCGGTTTCAGGGTCTTTGTAAATATTTTTCACTGTAAGTATGCTCGTTGATTTCAATGTTGTGCTAAGGAAGATTTTCTTTAAGGAATCAAGTGTAATTAATTAACAAAGGAATTTGTTTTTAAGTGTTTCACAGTGTGGTAGGACTTAATTAGGAAACAATTGAACGGGTGAGTGTGTGGAAAGTGGGAGAATGGATGCCCTGACGGTACCATTCTAAGGATGGGTGGACCCGATCAGTCGGGTAGCTTTCTACTAGTCGTAACCTACGATATTTAGGGAATAGTAGAGTCACGAACAAGACTTGTTTTAGGGGACCGAGCTAGCGGCCGTGCCTCATGAATACGGGGGAAAAAGGCGTTGGCTTCCTTGAACCAAGTGTGGGTCTTGTTCCATCTCCACGCACATTTCGTGCTGGGGATTAGAATTTCCTTTAGGATGACTACGCTTCCCTTGCGAGATAGAGTTAGGTCCGTCCGTTTGCTCGTAACCTCGTATTTCTACGAGATCGAGGTGTCGTCAATCAGAAAATAACATGAGACTTGACCGCCTATCAAAAGGATTCCCCCGCCCTACGGGTCGGGGGCCTTACAGTCGAGAACCTGTAAAACTGATCTTTGTGCACATTATATAATCTAAATGATAAGGGTTCCCTATATAAACATGGTATATGTGTCACATATCTAAGGGCACAACTTGGATATAGACTCCACCTTAAGTTCGAGCCTCCCCTACATAGAACTTATGTGTTAATGCCTGACCTAGATTGAGTCTTTGTTCTCCATGTTAGTGCACCGGCCTTAAGGCTCAAACTTGAGTTTGAGCCTTTGCTCTCCATGCTTCAAGTACCCCGCCAGCCTTAAGGCTCGAACTTGAGTTTGAGCCTTTGCTCTCCATGCTAGTGCACCTCGGCCTTAAGGCTCGAACTTCAGATTGAGCCTTCGTTCTCCATGCTAGTGTACTCTGGCCTTAAGGCTCGAACTTGAGTTTGAGCCTTTGCTCTCCATGCTAGTGCACCCCGGCCCCTTAAGGCTCAAACTCCAGATTGAGCCTTTGCTCTCCATGCTAGTGCACCCCGGCCCCTTAAGGCTCGAACTTAAGTTTGAGCCTTTGCTCTCCATGCTAGTGCACCTCGGCCTTAAGGCTTGAACTTCAGATTAAGCCTTCGTTCTCCATGCTAGTGTACACCGGCCTTAAGGCTCGAACTTGAGTTGGAGCCTTTCTTCTCCATGCTAGTGTACACCGGCCTTAAGTCTTGAACTTGAATTGGAGCCTTGGCTCTCGATGCTAGTGTACACCAGCCTTAAGGTTCGAACTTCAGATTGAGCCTTTGTTCTCCATGCTAGTGTACTCTGGCCTCAAGGCTTGAACTTGAGTTTGAGCCTTTTCTCTCCATGCTAGTGCATCTCGGTCCCTTAAGGCTCAAACTTCAGATTGAGCCTTTGCTCTCCATGCTAGTGCACCCCGGCCCCTTAAGGCTCGAACTTGAGTTGGAGCCTTTGTTCTCCATGCTAGTGTACACCGGTCTTAAGGCTCGAACTTGAGTTGGAGCCTTGGCTCTCGATGCTAGTGTACACCGGCCTTAAGGCTCGAACTTGAGTTGGAGCCTTTGTTCTCCATGCTAGTGTACACCGGCCTTAAGGCTCGAACTTGAGTTGGAGCCTTGGCTCTCGATGCTAGTGTACACTGGCCTTAAGGCTCGAACTTCAGATTGAGCTTTTGTTCTCCATGCTAGTGTACTCTGGCCTTAAGGCTCGAACTTGAGTTTGAGCCTTTGCTCTCCATGCTAGTGCACCCCGGCCCCTTAAGGCTCGAACTCCAGTTTGAGCCTTTGCTCTCCATGCTAGTGCATCTCGGTCCCTTAAGGCTCAAACTTCAGATTGAGCCTTTGCTCTCCATGCTAGTGCACCCCGGCTCCTTAAGGCTCAAACTTAAGTTTGAGCCTTTGCTCTCCATGCTAGTGCACCTCGGCCTTAAGGCTCGAACTTGAGTTGGAGCCTTTGTTCTCCATGCTAGTGTACATCGGCCTTAAGGCTCGAACTTGAGTTGGAGCCTTGGCTCTCGATGCTAGTGTACACTAGCCTTAAGGCTCGAACTTCAGATTGAGCCTTTGTTCTCCATGCTAGTGTACTTTGGCCTCAAGGCTTGAACTTGAGTTTGAGCCTTTGCTCTCCATGCTAGTGCATCCCGGTCCCTTAAGGCTTGAACTTCAGATTGAGCCTTTGCTCTCCATGCTAGTGCACCCCGGCTCCTTAAGACTCCAACTTAAGTTCAAGCCTCCCATACATGGAACTTCGCCTTAAGGCTCAAACTTGAGTTTGAGCCTTGTCTCTCTATGCTAGCGTACCCCTAGCATATGAGTGCACAACTTGGATCTAGGCTCCAGCTTAAGTGGAGCTTCAGTATAAATTAAGTAAATGCAAGTGAGGCCCCTGCTATTCAAGAAAACTTTTTGTAGCATGCATTAAGTTTCTTAAGTTTGATAGGTTTTGATTTGATATGTAGCATTTAAATCCATTTTTTTCTAAGGTTTTGAAACTTTTTTTGTGCTTCACAAGAATGGAAGCTAGCAGAGCGCCCGCTACCTCGCAACCACATGGTGAACCAATCTTTACTCTGGATGCTCTCGAAACAACAATTCAAGCTAAAAGTGTCACTCCTAGAATTAAGGTGGATAAAACCTTTGAATTGAGTAACAAAGAAGGAGTAAAATGGTTTGTGGATAGCTACGATGCTAGTGCAAACTTCAAAGGAGTCCTCTATTTGTTTCTGTCTCAAGGTGATACATCATATGGAGATATGGGGATTGTGGTAGGTGCTAAGGATGATGTGGATGCAAGAGCAAACCCATGCTTCACATGCACTGTATTGCCAGAAGGAGAAACTACAAAAGCAAATAAGTTTTGCTTATCATTGGAAACTTTTCACCCAACACACATGACTGGCAGTCAACTAGGAAAGGACAATTCTATTGTAAAGCTAGGATTGAAGATCATTGACTTTTCCAATCAAGAAGAATCAGGGGTGGATAATGTGGAGGACCTGGTGAAAGCAGTGAGGCATGCAAAGAAGGCTTTGGATTCACGAAAAAAGTCCATACCTGAAAAGGAGACAACAACCACTCAAGTTAGAAAAATTGTGGAGAAAAAAGGCAGGGCCATAGTGAAGAGTGCACTTGAAGCATCTACAAATGCTGGTGCAACTTCTTCAAAACATAAAAAGGAGGGAGACAAAATAAAAGTCCTTGATGTAAGCACAATAGTAGCTGAAGACATGGTAGGCTCTCGGTGCAAGAAGAGGAGCAAGCACTTGCAAAGAAGAGAAAGGCAAAGCACTAAGGTTCAAGAAATCTCTTTAAAGAGGCAAAGGACAAAACCAGCAAGTGGTTCAAAGGAGATAGATGCGTCTGATGACGAGCTAATGGAGATTGAGACTCTAAACAAGGACAGCAAAGCAATTATCTCATTAGAAATAAAGAAGGGATATTATCCCTTTGGTCTAAATGAGGTCTTCAGCATTGATGTGATGAAATGTTATTCTGCTCTTTCAAGCTATGTGTATAGAAGGTTAAATAAGGATTGGGTTCGTATTTTGACCCAAGACTTTATTGAGGACCCAAAGCAAGAGGAGATACTTGCAATTTTGATGCCCTGTAATCGTGCTACAAAACAACCCCTTGATAAACTCGCAAAAGAAGATATTCATAAAGTTGAATATTGGATTATCTCTGGTCAACACTCCATTAGTGCTACAAAAAGCTTGCAAGCTCTAAATATGGCTAAAGTGACCCCTCCACTGCGTTAGCAATTTAGGTTCAGGAGATCAAAGATAATTGTAAATTGCCCGCCCAAGATTTCTCGTGACATTTCCAAGGATGCGAATTTATCTGTGTTGCAAAGTCAATGCAAAAGGAGCCATTCCTCGATCAACTTCTACAAGCTCGAGCACAATGGCATGCAAACGGTCGTCCTAGTAAACCTTGCCTGTCAATCAACCCAAGATGGACGAGTCTTGGAAGGTACTCTTTTGATTCTTTGCTATATCTTGGTAAATCATAGACCTACATTACTTCTTCTTTACTTCTTCATAGATCTATAGTTTTAAGTATAGCAGTAGCATAAGAAAGATGCATGTAAGGCTTCTTCTCAAACTGCATAAACTTAATAGTTTGGTTTGAAATTGAACTTCAAGCCTCACCTCTCTGTGATGGTGTAATACTTGCATATCTAATTGTGGCTCGAACTTAAGTTGGAGCTTCACTTGCAAGTGCTAGATTTGCATACGGAACCTAAGATCGAGCATCACCATTATATACTAGTTTAGCACTGCAAGTGAGGCTCAAACTCAAGTTTGAGCATAAGCTCCAAATGATTGAAAACCCATAGATGCATAATTCCTCCTAATATTTTGTGATATCTATAGTGAGGAGGCTAACTTCTTACTTTGCAACTTTGCAGGCCTTTGTGGAGACCACAGAGCACACACTACATAAGAATTTTGTCAAAAATGATTTACACTTGATGATGATGTATGGCAAAACTGGGTTAAGATCATGAGGCTTTATGCAAAAGGCTTGCTACCAAATACAAAGGGCGAAACTCAAACTAAAGGTCTTGATCAAAATCCCAAACTTCCAACTTTGAAGAGTGGGCAAATTCAGCAGGCACCAGGAACAGTCACACTAGGCCCAACGTTGTTTAGGTGCATTTTAGGCCTTCAAAAGGGTGAAGTTTTGGACATTCAAACATCACTTCTTGACAAGAGAATATTTCTTAAAAAGGGAAAGAAAACCCATCAAAGAATGGATATGGAGGAGATGACTTGGAAGCTAAAAACAGATCGAGTTCTCAAAGATGCAATAACCGCCTTCTATTTTGATCTGACAAGGGAAAAGATGACTTGGGAATAGGTGTGTGAGACATATAAGCTAGGGGAGTATGAGTATAATCAATTGAGGAGCTCAGCCAGTCCTTTGTTAGGGATGCTCTCAATCGTTCAAAAAAAAACCTTCACTTTCAAAAAGTGTAGTAACTTTACTGAATCACCTATATAGAGCATCTATGGGTATTGTATCTCAACAAGAGTCTATTCCTTGGACAATTAAGGGGGTGGGTTTTGATATGACAAAGATTATAGCCTTCTGTAGTGAAGAGCATGTACCATTTCAACTGGCAATCATGGACCTACATGGTACAAAGGAGCAGCTCTCGTCAGAATTTTTCTCCAAGTTGGCACTTGCTTTGAACACACTAAACTCACAATATGAATATATTCTTGTGTGTTTTGTTGATTTCATCACCATTGGAATGCTTATCGAAGGGATTTCTAGCCAGTCAACAAAGGTGCACTATGAATTTGGCGTAATCCACACACAAAAAGATGATGCCTGGACATCTGGAACAGTTGAGATTGCAACTGTTATTCTTTTCATCAGCAAGGTTGACAAGTTTGAGGCCATTGATAAGATTCTCACAAAAAATGTATTCATCTCAAGCTCTCGTGGCCAAAATAGAGAATTCATCGACAAAGGCTTTATTGATGGTCTCATCACAGGGTTTTGTCCTGGAACAGAGCTATGTTGTAGAGCTATATTGTTGTAGAGTTGTGCTAGAGGAGAGCTTGCTAAAGAAGAGACGATGTATTGCTTTATGCAAAGATGATTTGGAAGCGATGGCATTAGAATCAAAGTGCTCTGCTCTTTTAGATGGTCACCCGTCCTTGCAAGAGTGGTGTGGTGCAAGTGGCGGCACAAAAAAGCAAACACTAGATGATGCAGAAAAAGAGAACCTTCAAAATCTTCACATTGATGACCCACAAGTACAGAGGACAAAGACGAAGGTGATGATATTGACAACAAAAATGACATAGATGATGATAAAGAAGTTGGGGATGCTATAGACTTTGAAGATGCAGGGCAAAGGAATGAAGAGGACTAAGGGAATGATGCTCTATTCAATGAGGATGCCGAAGACAATTTTGAAGATATTGGAAGGCATGAAAATGATGATGAAGGTGGGAATGGTGATGATATATTGGATTCTGCAAAAGCCATGGAAACTACAAATGTTGGGGTTGCTATGGCCGTTGAGAAGATTGGGGATACAGATGTCAACAAGGCTTTCCATGCTCATAGCCCATCAAGCTCTCAACCAAAGAAAGGTAGAAAAGTGCATTGATAGTGCTTATTATGACAACGAATGGTGATCATTGAAAGGAGCTTATCAACAACTAATATTAGCATAGGTTTTGTTCAAAGTGTGGATTTGTTGAAATAATTATTAGTCTTTTGATTAATACATTGGCTTTTTTGGATTCACTTTTAACATTTTTCTATTAAAGTGAATATTTCTATTCTATTTATCCTTTATTTCATGCCAGCGTCTAGTACAAATGATGATGCACACTTACTATTAAGAAATTACTCCATATCCTAGTGTAGCAGTGAGGCTCAAAATTAAGTTTGAGCCTAATACAAATGATGACGCACACTCACTATTAAGAAATTACACTTACTCCATATCCTAGTGTAGCGGTGAGGCTCAAACTTACGTTTCAACCGTACCTCCACTTATGTCCAACCTTGGGGATGTCTTCCAACACAAGGCACAATCTCAAGTTGAGCGATCTTTACGTTGCCCTTGTAAGTGAGGCTCAAACTCAAGTTTGACTCGTATGTTATGGTTCCTAATTCATTATGGTACATCAGTCGAAGTTTAGTAATCTAAGTTTGGATACAAAGTATATGTGTAGATATAAAAATGACTAGTATTGTATTAGCCTTGGTGTATTATTTAAATCCTAAAAGTAATAGCATTTTATTTTAATCTTACAGATATATACAAAGAAGGGAAAGACGAAGATAACATTGCTCAACTAGAACATCATCATGAAAGCCCTACTAGAGAGATCAACTCTCATAATTTAAATGCTAGAAATAATGAAGACAACATGGTGGAGGTAGATTACAGATATATACAAAGAAGGGAAAAACGAAGATAACATTGCTCAACTAGAACATCATCATGAAATCCCTACTAGAGAGATCAACTCTCATGATTTAAATGCTAGAAATAATGAAGACAACATGGTGGAGGTAGATCACATCGATGATTCAGCTTTGCAAACATCTTCAAGGCCTTCAAGTGATAGGACTAAAGAGACTAAGGACATTCCTAATTTGCAAGTTAATGTTGAGGTTACTGAGAATAAAGATAAAGCTAATGAAGAGCTTCAAGAGACTTTTGCAACCAAGGAGAGACAAGAAGAGATTGTTGAACAAATTGATGAGACTACATATGCTACAAATAAAGGAAAAATAGTTGAAATCAAGGACTCTGTGGCAAAGGATGTTGAAGAAATTGATGAGGCTACATATGCTACGAATAAAGAGAGAATAGTTGAAATCAAGGACTCTGTGGTGGCAGAGGGTGCCAAGAAAACTAAAGGTATATCTTTTTCAATAGGATGTTATTTAAGATGATTTATTCAGCAATTTTGTGTGTTAAAAAGTATGTTTCTCAGCGAGAGTTGTTTTTGCAGGTATAGCTGCTTCTAACAATCACAAGTTAAGTACGCAAGAAATAGAGCAACGTGTTGAGGAGCTACGTTCTGATACACAAAAGAGTAGGCCTCTAGGAAGTTTATATTCTTTTGAGAGAGATGGAGATAGATTAGTATTTCAATCTTCACCAATCAATAGTAGGGAAATGCAATCAAGTCTAGGAGCCATTGTCATAGATGAGTATGGGAGCATGAAACGAAAGTAAACTTGTGGATGTTTTGTTGTAATTAGCTCTCATTGATAATATAGGATCACTTGTTTTAATATTATTAAGTATGTAAACACATTAAAGTGTTATCATTCTTCTGTATTGTATGCAGAAAATATTCCTCGTGCAATCACCATAAAGAAACATGCACTTATACTTGATCTTAATGAAGTTTTACTCAACAAGGAAGAGAAGAGGCATCCACAAACAAATTTTATTCGAATTGATATTGGTCGCACCACAGTTGTTATTCGCCCCGGGTGTTTTGAATTTTTGGATGAGATTTGCCAGTACTTTCATGTTGGTATTTGGTCCACCATGCTACACAAGAATGTTTGTGCCTATGTAAACACTCTTGAATAGTATGCACATAAGAAATATCATTTCTTTATGGTGTGGGGACAAGAAGAATGTTATATCCATAATCTTCGAAAAGTGTATAGGCCAGATAAGCCTACTGTTGAGGCTATGTTTAAACCTTTACTCAAGGTTTGGAATCAGTGCCAAGATATTTGCAATAAGAAGAATACATTGCTTATTGATGATAGCCCTTTCAAGGGATGTGTTAATCCAAAAGACAACTGTCTCTTCCCTGAAAGTTTTGAAGGAGGGCACGACTACATACTGTGCAATGACCTTCTACCCTACCTTTTAAATCTAAATAATACAAATGACATTAGGTCTATTATTTTGCTTAATCGGCTAGGTCAATCTCCTATCACACATGGCCATAATTTATTTATCGATTTTCAAGATGTACTGGAAGAATGGCTCTAATTCACCTCCCTATTTTTGCGAGAAGAAGTGGAAAACTCATCTTCTGCATCTTCACACTTACCATTGTATGGTGATAAGCTAAAGTATGTCCAATCAAGAGGGAAAAAAAGAGAAGTAGAATCTATAAGCAAGGATCTAGCAATGTTGGCATCCAAAGCTGGAGTACCATTACTATCCAAAGACCAGCTAAGCTTGTTAAAAGTGTGTTACAAAAGAAGGATTTTGAGTGATCAACACGCTATTGCTTATGCTACTCGCTTGGGATATGATCGTGGTCATCTCATAAGTGGAGTTGCAGCAAAAGCATACATATCAAGGCTACAAAAGGCTTACTTGAGCTTATGGGTAGGATAATGTCTGGTTTCATTAAACATTGAGTGACAGTATAATCAGATTCCAACCTAACCCATACTAGTTGTTGCTGCAGGTCGAAGGAAACCATTTCTGAGTTCTAAACGTGCAGTTTAAAGTATGGGATCTGAACAAATATCAAGACTTGTTGGGTGCAGAATGTTTGGAGCCATTTTGTACCTAAAATCCCATAAGATAGACTTAGGCTTTGGCCAAAACAATGTGCTTAGATGGGTTTAATTTTTGGGTTGTACGAGCCAAATCTTTACACTGTTGTATCAAGAAATCAAATGCCTCCAAACTTACTGTCATTTGATTATCTCTTTTGTCAACATTTGCAATTCGATTGCAATAAAGATGTGTTTGTTTTTTATTGAAGATATCGCCTTGTCAAGGTGTAAGGCTATGAATATCATAATAATTTAATTTGGATAGACTCAATTATCTCAATAGTGAAAATCTTTTATACATCATATTCAATAAATTTGATGAAATTTAGCATTGACAATATATTCGCTCTTTTATTTTTTTGGTTGAACTAATGAGGTATTGGAGCATTTGTCTATGAAGGTTTAAGACCACCCATATCATGGATGAATTTATGTTGTTGGCACATAATATATTTATTCAAAATTTTGAATGTCCATTAACCAAACATTTTGTTTTCAACAGGATATGTTGAAGCATATAGCTTTGATTTCAAGTGTACAGAAAACTTACTATTGAGGTGGCACCAATCATTGGTGACTTATGTACCTAGAGGCAAAAGAGTTCCACCACCCCCAGATACAATAAGGAAACAAAGAAGAGTGTTGATACTTGAACTCAATGGTGTTTTACTTAAGACCATTGAGATGCAACATGGTGATGTATGTCCAGACTGGGCCAAACATATGCATCTTGTGAAAGAGAATACAAGTGTTTGGCATTTGATTCACAAAGATGCATTCACTCTCCTTGATTTTTGTATGCAATGGTTTGAGGTATGGATCTGGAGTACTAATAGACTACAAAGGACTCGACACATTCTTGAGTTGTGCTTTCCTCGGCACCATCAAAAGTTTAAGGTCGTAGCAGGGCATGCAACATGTCAAAAGACAGATCTTCTTATTGGATATCGATTTGTATACCACAAAAACTTGGATGTAGCATGGAGAATTTTTCATGACTTGGATGGAAATAACATGCTAATTTTTGATGATACCCTCTACAATGTAACGTGGAATATGCCCGGAACCTACTTGATTTTTCCAAAGATGTGGAATCAAAATATAGAGGAGCTTCAAAGTTTTTTGGAGACAACAATTAGCGCATGATGGTTACTTGGTTGGATTTATGCAAAGAACAAACAGGAGTATACTTGCAACACTTTAGTAAATGAAGCAGCTTATGATAGAGAAACTTTGTATGTATTGGAGCAATACATGAGAAAACGCTATGTTTGAGATACAATTTGTACTCAATTATTATCTTGACGAAGGGTTTTTGTCTTCGGATGAATTGTAAACTTGAATGTAACAATCTCATTGAATGTAACAAGTGTTCTTTGGCATTATCATCCCATGTTTTTACTTCAATGTCCCTCAAATTTGAGCATATATACTTTTTATAATGATATTTAGAATTCTTTTGGCAAATTAAATAAACCCCATGTTTTTACTTCAATGTCTCAAAGTGGAGATAATATTTAACATTATCTTCTTCATATGAAAGGTGTTGTATAATCTCAATTAAGTTTAGTGTCATGTTTTCCTTGTCCTTCCAATATTGTTGCATTGACGTATGTATCTATACAACTACAAACAAATACGCCAAATAGTTGTGTCAAGATATAATCTATTGGCACAAAGAGTGCACCAACAAATAGATGTTAGCTCAAACTACACAAAAATACCGAGTTTCCAACCAATCCTATAAGAAATGGGACTCGAATAATTCCCAAAATTCCTAAATTTGTCTTATATATAGCAAACCTTTGGATAAGCATGAGAGTCATCTTAAAGAGATTCTAGGAAGTCTCCGGAAGGAAAAACTGTATTGTAAATTATCTAAGTGTGATTTCTTTAAAAAGGAATTGTTATACTTAGGTCATAAGATCTCTCAAGATGGCTTGAGTATAGATTTGGATCGGATCCAAAAGGTTTTGGAATGGCCAGTTCCGCGTACGATTGAACAGCTAAGATCTTTCTTAGGTTTTATGGTATTTCTTCAAAAATCTGTTAAGGATTATTCGAAGTTGATTGTACCTTTTACTAATCTTCTTAAAGGTAAAAATAAAAAGTCCAATTCTCCAATTGGTTGGAATGATAAGCTACATGAGGCTTTTGAAATTTTGAAAAATAAAGTTCGAGATGCTCCTGTGTGTTAGCTTTGCCAGATCCTAGTAGACCTTACATTGTTGAGACTGATGCTAGTGATTTTGCGGTAGGCGCAGCCTTTATTCCAACATGGGAAGCCTATGGCCTTCGAGAGTAAGAAACTCAATGATGCATAGACTAGGTACCCAGTTCAGGAGAAAGAGTTGTATGCAATCATTTATGCTTTAAAGGCATGGAGATAGTATCTTTACGGGTCTCGGTTTATGGTCTTGACAGATCATCAGACAGATCATCAATCTTTACAGTATATTTGTGATGATCAACCAAACTTAAAAGCTAGAAAAGCCAAATGGGCTAAGTTGATGCAGGATTTCAATTTTATGATTAAATACAAGAAAGGTAGCTTAAATCGCATTGCTGGTGCATTGAGTCTAATTGGTGAAGTTAATGAACTTTGCTTCACTGAGATTACTTCTAACTTGTACGATTCACTTGGGGAAAAATGCAGCATAGATATTTTCTTTAGAAAATATTGGAATTTGGCAAAATCAGGGTCCACCAACTCTAAGTAGTAGATCAAACCCTGGTGAAAGGAAAAGCCAACCAATTTTTTTTTCGAAATGGTGTTTTATTCCAAAATAATAAGGTTTGCATGCCCTGATGTGCCGAAAATTAAGTTAAGGATCCTATTTGAGTGCCATGGCGCACCATCAGGGCAGGACATCCTAGCATATAGCGTACCTTGGCTTTAGTTAGAAGGACATTTTATTGGCCAAAAATGAAAGACTTTATTCATAGTTATGTGGTCCGATGTCATCAATGTCAGATAAACAAGGCTGAACACCTTAAATCTGTTGGGTTATTACATCCTTTGGATATTTCGTCTAGAAAGTGAGAAAGTATTTCCATGGATTTAAGAGACTTCCACATACCAACAAGGGTCACGATGCCATTTGGGTAGTCGTGGATAGATTGACAAAGATGGCTAGGTTTTTACCCATAAAAACAATAGTTAAAGCTTCAAAATTGGCTTACCAATTTGTTGAGCAACTGTTTAGACTATATGGTCTACCTTCTGATATTGTGAGCGATCGAGACTCTAAGTTCACAGCTAATTTTTGGTAGGAAGTTTTCAAGATATTGGAAACAATTTTAAGTATGAGTTTCTCTGATCATCCGCAAACAAGCAGTAGTCTGATGGGCAAACAGAGCATGTGAATCAAGTTGAAAAGGATATGCTTCGTGTATATGTCTCTGGAAAACCATCAAATTGGGAAAAGTATCTTCCGCCCACTAATGGAATTTGCCTATAACAGTTCTAAATATACGGCTACAGGTTTTAGCCCGTTCTCATGCTTATGTATGGGTATCAACCCAAGGCACCTATTGACGTCGGTCTTAAGGACATTGAGCTTGATGCATCAAGGGATTTCTTGCATGATATGCAAGAAATGCTGATCCAAGCTTGGGATTCTATCAGGAGTGCTCAGGATAGAGCACGGTTTTATGTTGATAGAGGACGCTCATCTCGGTCTTTTGAACCAGGAGCGTTGGTTTATTTAAAAGTTCCTAAAGACTCTTAGACTTTATCAACGAGAAAATGCTCAAAATTATCTCCTAGATATTGTGGCCCATTTCAAGTTATACGTCAAATTGGCATGGTTGCATATGAACTAAAATTGCCTCCACATGTTAGAGTTCATCGAGTCTTTCATGTCAATAGATTGAAAGAGAAGCTGGGAGGTGAGGTAGTCGACTAATCCCTAAGGTTAAAATTATGTGGAAAGATAGGAAAATAGAGGATTCGACTTGGGAGTCGGTTGAGAATGTTCAACGCAGATTTCCTTCTTTTCATTGCAAGAGTGCAATGTTTTGAGATAGGGGAAGTATGTTATGTGCACATTATATGTGCATATACTAGGAGGCTAACCCACATTAGGCTTGTGAACAGGGGAGCATGGGAACAAGAGTGCAATGTTTTGAGACAGGGGAAGTATGTTATGTGCACATTATATGTGCATATACTAGGAGGCTAACCCACATTACAGGGGAGCATGGGAACAAGCTCTAGTGGAGCATGGGTTAGGACTAACCTTAAGGGTTAAGGTTAGGGTCAAGGGTCACACATGGGAAATGGAGAGTGAAGGGTCACACATGGGAAATGGAGAGTCAAGAGTCACTTGAGGGCCCTCTTATATAATAGGGGCATGGGGCACACTCAAGGGATGTTCTCTTGTGTAGAGGATTGTATCTACATTCTTGCCATTTCACAATAGAGCTAAGTGCTATTGGATTGGAGTCATACCTCTTGGTGGTATGGGACATCAAGGTTAAGGTATGTGGTACTTCATTATAATTCATGTGTGCAACCCTTGGGCTCGGGGGTGGTTGGGTGGTGGTAGAGTTTATGCCGGATTTATGCATGTTTATGCATGTTGATTATCTAGACAGATCTTAGGGTTTTAACATCAACATTCCCCCTCGAGCTCAACTCCACACACTGCACTCCAAATAAGCTAGTAAACATGTGGAGTGCCTAATGCCTTCGTGAAGATGTCAGCCACACTTGATCCTGTGTGCTGACATATACCATATCTACATCATCTCCTGCTAGAACCTTCTCCCTCACAAAGTGATAATGACATTGGATTTCATGACTTTTGGCCAAGGAGTGTATGCGAAAAAGATGAGCCTCTTAACCTTCAAGTGGAGGATGATGTAGATGAAAGGTTTGATGTAAATGAGGACCATTATTGTGGTCCAATGCGCGCAACAGACCTGCTAAAGAGTTCAACCTGACTCTTGATGTGTCTAAAGGAGATTTTGTGCTTGTACAACCTTGTGATGCAAATTACCCAATATGGTTGGGAGTGACAACAAGTGATGTTGATCAAAACAACAACTCGATAAACTACAAGTTCAGATACAATATTGGGCACCAATTTCAAAGAAGAAGAATGCAAGTGATGTGGAGGTTTATAAGGATTGCTGGAACAAGTATTGGCGAGAGAACAGAAATGATCCTCAGCGCTGGGAAGACACTAGCTGCATCATTTGGGCATGGAAGCAGCCCAAGGGTGGACGACTTCCAGAGAAAATCAAGATTCCAAAGGCTATAATACTCAAGGCCAAACAGAATCAATTGAATCAACATGAAAGTGAGGCACCATCACACGTTAGTGCAGTTGAGCAAGAATGATTTGTTAGCACATGGGCAACTAGCTTCGTAATCTTTTAGCAATGTTGTATGAAGCTACCAAACTCATAGCTCAATCATTATTCAGATTGTAAGGCTTTCTTAAGCTTTTAGATTTATGGTTCACCCATTGTTCAAGAATTTTGATTCAATACAGATGGTGATCTTTTTAATTCTATCACCTAGTCTTTCTTACAACTTAAAGTTACATTGAATATCCTTTCTTTGTTAAAGTTTCTGTGTTTGATGGTCAACTGGAGGCTATGTGATATAAACAAACTTAATTCTTGGTGTGCATGTGTGTGTGTGTGTGCAGGCAAATTTACATCCCACCAACATCATATATACTTGTTACAAATGTACAATAGTACATAAATCATATCGCATTATTCAAATGCTTGTTGAGAACATCCAATAATAAATCTTGCATATCGCACAAACAGTAAACATTGTATTGGATCTAACAAAGAATTGTCCCAAAATTGTGCATATTTTCCAAAATTCCTAAATTTGAGTTTTATGCATACTTTCCAATATCCCACCATGGAGACTAATGTTACATCTTCATCACATTTCACCACAACTTGATCCCCAATATTATAGACCTCTCCCTTAAATAGGACTTTCTTATATTCTGTTACTCTCTCAATCTTCAGTTTAAATACTGCTCAGCATACCTTCTTTCTTTAACGGTTGCATCCCTGTATTTTAGCTTCTGCCCTGCAATGACAATACCTTTTTCATGAATTGCTCTTTGGCATCCACTTGCTCTGGCATTCATAGTAGATAAGGTCCATAATTCTTTGGCCTTTACAATGGATGATACATGCATAATACCCAATGCATGCCACTCACCTGGGACATTCATAATAGCCATCTTTATCTACTAAGTATCCATCTGGAGTAGAAAGAGCTTGATGAAACTCTCTGAACATTCTTTGGTGAGGCAAAAGTCTATCAGCATCTTTTTGAATATACATAAATACCCATGTAAACAATCTTCTTTGGTGATAGTTTGCATAAGAGATTTCATTGTCCTTGTTGTTGGTTTTGATGTTTGCATAGATTGAGACCTTATGCTCATATATATAACACCAAAATCCATCATGGCTACCATGACGTAAAATATCATCCAACAATTCTCCGGAGCCTATATCCATACATCACAAAGTAAAGCATCATTACTATAGGTATGAATGTAAAAGGAATGTTAGTGAAAGAATAACAAATGAATAGAAACATTCATCATACCTACAACATGCTCTAATGGGGCTGAATTTGGCCGGATGAGCTCCTCTGACCTTACTCTCCAAGAAGTGAGCATGACTCTTTTAATGTCAATTTCTTCTTGTGACCATCCATTATCACCACGAGTGTAGTTATAAAATGCTTGGGCAATATCTATGAGCAAGAGACCCAAGTCATAGAATTTCTTAGGGATACCTTTGACTTCACACAATATATATGGCAAACACCATTGCACAATTTTTTGATTTTCTTCTGCCTTATAACTCTCAAAATACTTGCTAGGAAACCTGGCCATCGACCATATCGAATCTAATAAGGTGTGACTTTTGACATTTTGTGAGTTGCATAATCTATTTCTCTCCTCACTTTATTGTCCATGTCTCTCATTAGACAACCGATATACTTTGAAAACAAGTTCAATGCTAATATGTGCATGCAATCATATACCAAATCAAGAGACACGTCAAAGCCATATAAATCATAAAGTCTCCACAAACTTGATCTACCTAGTATCTCTTCACATTGAGCTTGGATGCTTGCTCGCTCTGCAAGAATTAAATGTTTGGACATCTCTTTGGTAGATCTTTTCATTGGATCATATTTGAATTGATACCTATTTTGATCATACAAGTACGGCCCCGAGCCTGCACTGTCCAAAGTGGCTATCGCTTTGTCTCGAGCGACGACAGAAAGCTTGACCACCTTCTTTACATGATCCAATCTTGCATTGAGCTGGATGGTCTCCAGTCACCATCATTAGCATAGCACGAGCTTGGAATCTTTGGTTATAAAAGTGGTCATCTGTAAAGATAGATGACACTATAGGATAATTGAAGTGTAAGTCAATTCCATGTATGAAGAGACTTTCCAACTCATCCATCAAAGGTTTCATAAAAACATGGAAAAGTTTGCTCGAGCTTCCAACAACTTTCTTGCACAAATGAATGGAATAAATAACACAGGTATCACTCCAATCAAAGATTTCTTCCCACAATTGAGAACTTTGATCTCAACCACACCACAATTTTTTTGGGTTGTCTTTAAAGCTTGGAAGCAATCCCAATGTAATAATAAAGCAAAAATTACGTGGATCTCCCTGTCCATTCAAAAGAAGACACATTAGGGTGTAGTAGTATGTAACACATTAAGGTGTAGTAGTATGTAGCACACTTTAATATATATAACGCTAGAGAATATACATATAAGAAAAGTCTTACCGTACAAAGTCTTTTGAGACCTTGTATTGGAGCTCGACAACCCTTACAAATAAACTTGTACATTTGCTCACTTTCATTCCAACCCTCTATAAGTGCTTATGATTTTAGTGAAGAAGGCCATGCTCAATAAGCTTGTTTACAATGGACATTATCACATATCAAGGGCAACTCAAAATATGATCGTGGATCCCAAAACTCTTTAACGCTATTACACTTTGTACCATCCCAGAAATCATAAATTCTTTTCAAATCATTAGAGCTATTAGATACCAACCATCTCTCTTTATTTCGCCACATTTCCAACAAGTCATGGCACAAAGATCTACTTTTTGCAAGAAGCTTCAATTTTTCACCAATGGGAACATAATCGAAACATAACATATCCTTTCTAAGCTTGGCACACTTTGAACACTTCTCACTGCATGTTAAGCAATCACGCTTTACTTTTTTCTTACCTCTTTCATTGTTATTGCATTGACATTCAAGAGTGTCGCCAATATAGTTGTCTTCTTTACTTGGTAGATAGAGCTCAGCATCATTCAAGAGTGTCGCCAATATAGTTGTCTTCTTTACTTGGTGGATAGAGCTCAGCATCATGTATAGAATTGTCTAATCCTTGGCATATTCTATATCGATTTGCATGAACCATACCAAGTGTCGAAAACATGGTATTTAACTGCTCCCAACATGTGGGAAGACTTATGCCATCTAGATCCCCATCCCATGTTTTTGGCAACTGCACTAATAGTTTACTCAGGCTTGGTGTATTGATTTTATCTTTATCTCCTCTATTCCTAGAACCACCCATGTCTCCAAATAGAATCCTAAGCATACTATCTTGAAATTCCACTGAAGCCTAATGTTCATCCCAAAGTGCTTGCAATTCAATCACCCTCTGTATGATTTTATCAACCAAAGACAACTCCATGTCAACCATGTCCTTCTTCTCCTCCTCCTCCTCCTCCTCATGGTGATAATGTTCATCATGTGTATCAATAAACACATTATTATCATCTTCATGCATCATTACATTGTCTTCTTCTCTAAATTCTGAAGAGCCAAATCTTGAAGCTTGCAACCCAAGATTTGTTGCCATAGTTTCAAATCGCTCACATATGCCTTGCATAAGTTGATGGAGAAACCATTTTTCCACCATGGCAATATGTTCTACATCTACACCACACTTTCCTTCATCCAATAAATGAGTTGGGTGGCTCTCCATGCATCGACCTATTATTTTCCATAGAATTAAGCTCACTCACATATTTACCAAAACCGATGGATGTATATTTCCACGTAAGTCTTGGTGACAATGTGAATAACATCTTCATGACCAAGATGTGAATGCCTGCACTTGTAATTACATTTACATCTCCATAGACTATTATCTATTGTTGCCATCTGAAATGGAAATGTAGTATTGTTATAAAAATACAACATATAACATCTCTCTCTCTCTCTCTCTCTCTCTCTCTCTCTCTCTACTTTGTTGAAGAAAGAATCTCACACAATGGTGTAAGCTAATCCCACACAATGATGTAAGCTAATCTCACACAATGGTGTTTGAATTAATAGACCAACATGGGTGGAAAACATATATGTATATACATATACATATGTATAATTATGTATATACATAATATACGTATGTATATACATATGTATATATATAATATATATACACATTATACATTATACATATATATATGTATGTATGTATATATATATATATGTATATATGTATATATATGTATATGTATGTATGTATATATATATATATGTATATATGTATATATATATATATGTATGTATATATATGTATATGTATATACATATGTATATATATATATATTATATATATACATATGTGTATATATATATATAATTTAATATTATATATATTAAATTATACATATTAATTAATATT
>NC_141095.1:24254984-24444984 GCF_041138505.1 Cibotium barometz | reverse complement strand
TAGTGACCTTATCTTTTATCATCTCAAGATTCTATAAGTGAAAGGACCAAGATAAGATCTATGAGCTCTTCTCAACCCTTATGTGATCTTATGTGCTCGTAGGAAGTCTTATGGGTCTTAGGATCTCATTCAATCTGTAACAAGATTTTAAGAAATTATATTAGCTCTTACATGAATTATATGAGCTCTTACATAAATTATGAGATCTTCATTAATTATGAGATCTTAAGAAAGATTGTGAGCTCATGTATGGTCTTATGAGATCTTGAGAGTTTCTACCATACACTATGTGGTCATAAAATCTAATCTTAGACATTAAAGGGTGATCACATTGATCTAGGAAATTTCATGACCTCATATATGGTCTTATGAGATCTTAAGAGCTTCTACCATACACTATGTGGTCATAAAATCTGAGCTTAGACATTATAAGGTGATCACATTAATCTAAATTGTATACATGCAAGCAAAATCATGTTAAAGATTACCACCTCAATATGGAAAGAAAGAAGCATAGTGGAAAATGTATATTAAGTTTAAAGAACTCTTATGAGCATAAAGCAACTCTTGTGTTCACTTTTACTTCTCAAACGATTCCTAGTCATGTAAGAAAAATCATGTTTATGACTACCGCCTTAATATGGAAAGGAAGAAGCACAATGGCAAATGTATATTAAGTTTAAAGAACTCTTATGAGCATAAAGCAACTCTTGTGTGTCCACTTTTACTTCTCTTATGAGATGAGCATAAAGCAACTATTGTCTCCACTTTTATTTTAAACTATTTTAATTATGCCAAGCACTCATGGCATGATATCTTTACTTTAAGACTCAAGTCTTTAAATAAAATTATGTTTCCTAGCAAGTTCCTTGCTTCTCTAGCTTGTCACTTGCATATGTGTTTTTGTAAGGTTTGACTTGGGTAGCATAATAACGTTTTTTTTAATACTAAAAACTTATTCTCATCTAAGTTACATGGAGTCATTGACAGTTGAGGGCAAAAAAATATCACTATTAGAGCTATAGCTGCATTGGTTTTGGCAGATTAATTTATCATGGCTATAGTTACGCTAGTGTAGCGCTAGTGTCTATCTCTTGCTCTCCTATCTTGGCATCTCCTATGTCAGTGCCAAAGATTCCTAGTTTTGAGAGTGGGTTGGTGATTGGTTTAGATGACACAAGAAACATTGTATCTCCACAAAGTAGCAATCTATTAATGAGTGGGACACTGGGATCACTCTCTCAATGTTGCTCTCACAGCTAGTATACCTAAGACTAGGAGACAATCTGTTGTCTGGGTACATTCCTAGGGAACTTAGCTTTGATCATCTTAAAATTTTATAAGCACTAGGACCAGGCTAGTTCGATGAGCCTTTCTCAACTATGGGCTCATAGAGGAAGTCTTAGGGATCTTATGATCTCATTAGATCTCTAACAAGATTTTATGAATATATATGAGATCTTACATAGATTATGAGATCTTAAGAAAGATTATGAACTCATGGATATGGTATTATGAGATCTTAAGAGGCTCTACAGCTACCCTTTGAAAGCTATGTACGTAGCTTCTATCAAAACACTCACTCTTTCTCACCATTCCCATGCAAAATGTTCTTTCCCATTGTTTCTCAATATCAACAAATCTTTTGTCCTATTTGTATATATTTTTGCTTAGTGCAAGCTTAATATGGTTTCCTAATATTTTTTCAATTAATCAATTTAAAGTGGTGAGAGGTGTTCCTTAGAGCTCCTTAGAGATGAAATCTTGACATGTGGATGACTGGAGGTTCGAAGCTCTAGAGGTTCTCGTATTCTAGAGAGTTCAGAGGGAGGCTTTAAATACGTTGTGTTGTGTAGTATTTTCTTGTTGGGCAATGACCTAGTGAAAGAGAGATAAAGGCTATTGTATACGTTGTTTTTTTTTAATATACATTCTAAGAGAAGTTTGACACAAAGTGAGAAAAAGAGATGGACATGAACACACTAAGAGGGGGAGACGTTTTCACTAAGGTGTAAAACCTTACTATAATCATTAATTACTGTTGCGACACATTAGAGAGATAATGATCTAAGGTTTTGGATTACGTATGAGAGGGGGAGAGAGAGAGAGAGAGAGAGAGAGAGAATATCTATTTGTTTGATGAGGAGAGAGAAAACCTTAGTTTCTAAGGTAGGTGGTTGTTTAGCTTGAATATGGGCATGCTAGTATTGGTAAAATCATTCTCGTACTTTTCGATATAAGATGAGAGGACATACCTACATTTTAACATATGTTACATTGAGTTTTTTTTTTTGTGTGTGTATGTATGTGTGTGTGTGAGAGAGAGAGAGAGAGAGGAAGAGAGAGAGAGAGAAGAATTTAAGTATTTCAATTTGTAATAATATTGATGATTGAATAATTAAGTATAAAAGTTCTAAAGTAACCAATTTTTTAAAAATACGTACTTTTTTTAAATAACCATTTACTCATTTGTGGTTCAATTCTCCACATATGCAATCCATTCTCTATATAGAAAATTGTATTATCTAGATAATAGCCTATATTATATGAATTACCTAGATATTGGCCTATATTGTGTATATAGTAAATTGAATTATCTAGATATTGGCTCATACTCTCTATATAGAAAATTTAACTATCTAGATACTGGCCCATGTTTCCTATATATGAAATTGAATTACCTAGATATAAGCCCATATTTCTTACATATAGAGGATTGAGTAAATGGGAAATAGGATTGTCTAGATATATATATAGGAAATTTCCATCAACATAACTAGGAAATCTTTCAAAATTTCCTATATATGGTAAAGTTCACTATATAGGGAACCACCAAAAGTTCCTTGTGTACCACCTCATATATATGTTAAAACAGTTTCACTTATGTGAAATGTGAGGATTCACATATGCAACGGTGAAAGAAAGCTGACCTAAATTTTCTAAAACTTCTAGTGTATATATATATATATACCTCAAACCGAAAAGTCCAGCACCTGGTGGTTCCGCCCACACTACAAGACAATGCTGCCATACACGCGTTTCATACACGCGATAAATTACGAACGCGTGTATGGTCGCGCTTGTATTTGAATAAAATCGGGCGCGTGTATTTTAGCATTTAACTTCGCGTGTATATTTGCATTTATCAACGCGTGTATAAACGCGTTTATATACACGCAGTAATACACGCATAAATACACGATAATATTCACGGGGTAATACTCGCTATTATACACGAAAAAATACACGATAATATTCACGGGGTAATACTCGCTATCATACACGGAAAAATACACGCCACTGTACACGGATTAATACACGCATGGCAGAGAAAAACTGAAAAAAAACTGAATTCCTTAACAAAATTAAAAACTATTTTCCTTAAACCATCTCATAGTACATTACAGTATACATCATTACACAATCCCACTACATGCATTTACAACAATGAAATATATTCAAAAATAAATCATGCATATGAGATGATAGAAATGTCATCAATTTAGAACATACAGTGACGGATTGGTTAGGGTTCGATCTCATCTTCAATAAGATCCATCCTTGTCAAACGATCAACATCAATATCCATTTGATCAATTGGTAAGGCTACGATTAAATTTATTCCACTATCGATATTCTGTACTCCATTGATAATGGTATCGATGTCCTGATCATCCTCATCATCATCACCATCATCCTCAATGGTAGGGTCATTCTCATGATCATGAGAAATGGCATGCTCATCCTCATTATCACGATCATCTCTTATTTCTTGATCATCGATCACAACATCTTCAATGGCATGTTCGACGTCATCTTCATTGCGGCTTGTTACATCCTCCATATGCTCCATATCAGTGAATGTATTATACATCACTTTGGAACGTGGTGCAATAGGGATGATGTACCACCATTTGATGTCATGCACCATTGGTAGATAGATAACCTACTCAAATACACACAGTACAGTAATTAATTAGCATATCAAAAGTCAAGGGGTACGCGAGCTTAGATATATATGTACATGAAACACATTAGTAAAAAAATGCATACCTGCTCACATTGTTGTGGCAATACGAGCCTATCTTTCTTTGTTTGCCAGAACTTTGTAGAGTCAATAGTTACATATCCACTTGCATGGCGTTTTATCGTTGCATCAGGCCCTTTTTCCACCACGTTCATTTGCCATTTGACATCCAAAACATACACAAAGAAGCGACGAAAGTCAAGCCTAAATATGTCTTGGATTATGCCACAATAATCATCCATTTTTCCATTGGCTCCCTCAAAGCTACTAATGACACCGCAATCTTGTGTATTTCTCTTTTCATCAATTCTTTGTGTTCGAAAATGCTTGCCTTCACACCATATAGCATTGAACATAGTGCACTGGACCAAAATAGAAGCAATATTTGTGTAAGCAATGTGAATAAATATTAAAAGAAAATCACTTACAACTAATGCAAAACATTAGTTCTATGTACCTTTGACATGCATCCTCGTGCATACTCCCATTCTTCCGCCGTGATATGCAGCCCCTCGTCACTCTCTGCTCTCTCCATTTCCTCATGCAACCAATCAACATGGATATCATTCGGAAGTGTTGCTAGATGCTTAGGGTACGCCTTCCGAGAGCCATGTTGCCTCCGAAAGAGAGCTCTTTCTGCTTGCCTTTTTGTCTTTGCATCCTCATATCTTGTAACCCATCTGCTCATCACATCACTATTAAGGATACAAGTGAAATTGAGATCATCAATCAATGTTCTCCATATTTCCTCCAACTCATCAATCAGTGGTTCAAGATAAACATCCATATGCTTGACTTTATGTTTCCCTGGAATTAGAAGGGATAACATAAGATGTCCCTTCTTGATCGCCATTGATGGTGGAAGGTTATAATTCACCAGCACAACTGGCCACACGCTGTACGCGGTGCTTTTGAAACCAAATGGATTCACTCCATCCATACCCAGGCCAAGTCTCAAGTTTCTGGGCTCTGTTTTAAAGCTGGGCCACTCATCTTCAATATGCTTCCAAGCAGGAGTGTCTGCGGGAATTCTCCACATGCCATCATCCGATCGATGTGAGGAATGCCATGACATGAGCTCTGCTATGGATTTGCACTTGAACATGTGTTTGATGCGAGGAATTATAGGAAAGTGTCGCAAGACTTTACGAGGTACATCAAAACTCTTCATATCTATTCTGTACCTTGCTTCACCACAAGTGGGACATGTCAGAGCCTCCTTATGCGTCCCACGAAAGAGAATGCAATCATTGACGCATGCATGTATTTTATCATAATCCAGTCCTCCAAGAGATGTCACATAGCGCCTCGCTATGTCTCTTGAGGTGGGCAGTCTATTTTCCTTTGGAAGCATGTTTGACAGTAGCCTGCATCCAATATCATCAATTATAATTAGTCTTAAATCCTAAACCTTAAACCACTAATTCAAATTTATAAGTTAGAATGCTTACTTCAACAATGCGTCAAGACTTGCATTGCTCCATCCATAAACTGTTTGTATATTAAGTAGTTCAAGGGAAGCACGTAAAACTGAGAATGTGCACCCTTCAAACACCGGTGTCGATGAAGCTTTATAAAGATGCTCTTGTTCCATATCATCGTCGTCCATACCTTTGGGATCATCCTTAAAAAGATTCCGCACCATATCATCAAGCACCTCCTCTTCCACAACTTCGTGGGGTGCAGGGCTATTGTCGTCCCTTTCCCACTCATCTCTGACATTAGATCCCGAAGCTCCAGCATCATCTCGTCGACGCTTTACGTGCTCTCGTCGCGCGTAGGGTACCATGTTAGGGTGTGGTACTGCATCCTGCTTCAATTTATCAAATTATATGTTACAACTCTATTAATTTAATTTGGATACCATGAGTCATTTGAATACCATCAATTTACATCTACTCACCTCTAAACCTGTTTGATTCCATTCTCCATACATGGAGATGTGATTCAAGGTAATTCGACGTGCTCGTACAATGCATCCTTGACATCGATTACACATACATTTGATCCGTTGTCCCAACCACACATCGCGATTACGATGACGCATTGTCTCATCTTCCCCAGAACTGCTTGAAGAGGTTGATGACATCCTGTGTACAAACCAGAAAACACAAACTCATTATATATTTTTAATGAAAGCACAAAAACGCGTGTATTCACGCGGCTATCTCCTAAAACTTGCGTGTATAAACGCGGCTACTTCCTAAAAAACGCGTGTATTCACGCGGCTAATTTCTGCAAAACGCGTGTATAAACGCAGCTAAAATCATGTACACGCGAAAATACCTGCGTTGATAAACGCGAACATAAACGCGCCCATAAACGCGGCGGCATATTTAAACTAAAAATAGCCCGCCTTCCCCAAATATAGATTTTGAACTTAGAAATCAACAGTGCATGCGTTTTCGCCTGTTTTCGCCTCTTCCAACAGCAAGGAGGGAGCAGAGAAAGGAGCACACACACGGGAGAAGGAGGGAGCAGAGAAGGAGCAGAGAGGACTCACTTTTTCAGAGGTGAGTCACTTTGTCCTGTGCCTTGTCTCTTTTGTCAGATTTGTTTACTTTGCTCTTTGCTCTTTGGGTTTGTCTTTTTGCACACGATTGGGTTGCTGCATCCTGACAGGGGCGACAATGGCTGGTCCTTTTATAAGGACATTCTGTTTTTGTCAGGGGGTCGGTCTTTTCGAGAAATTTTTTTCGCAGGTTGCGTGTAAGAACGCATGTAGGAGCGCGTGTAACCTGTCTGCAGAGTTTTTCCACGCGCATATACACGCGTTTTTTGTCGGGTATATACACGCGTTTGTTAACGGGTGTATACACGCGTTTCTGCAGACAGAAAACTGCGGCGTTTCAGATTTCATGGTTTGCAGGCATTTGACTTGTGTAATGACAATGTGTGAGTCAATGATGTACATGATGATGTTTGCTGCAGGTTCTTTATGGATATTCCAGGTTCTTCATCCGATCCATTTGCGTATAGCAATTGGTTGATGGAGATGATGAATCACTTTGGGCGCCAACCTGGTCCGGTTGAGCTTACAGAGTATATGTATGCCCATCCCCCTCCTTCCCTGCCTGGTGTCTATACCCCTACCGTGAGTATCCAGGGCACTCCAGTGCCGTCTATTCCTCCGAGTCCGACGAGACGGCATGCAGCTTCTCCTCTTCCACGTCCACCGAGGAGACATACCTCGTCCCAGACACACTCACGTACACCCTCACAGCCACCATCACGTGCTCCCTCAGAGCCACCGTCACATCAGGGCTCACAGCCACCGTCACGTAGACAATCCCCCAGTCGTGACTCCACCCGCAGCAGTAGGAAGAGTGGGAGTGGAGGATGCGGCGGGTGCTTTGGTGGGGGAGGTGGGGGAGGTGGGGGAGGTAGTAGGGCACGGGATGAGAGAGGAGATAGAGGGAGAAGAGTTAGAGGAGACAGTTCGGAAGAGGAGGAGATGAGAGAGATGGAGAGAGTGGTTTGCTATGATGTGACGGATAGGGGCGGGATAGTGATGGATGCGAGGGGGAGGGAGGTAATGGAGTACATGCGTGGGGTAGTATCAAACTCATATAGAAATTGTTTTATTAAATTTAAAGATCAAAATAGCCGATTAGTTGGGGAGGTGATAGAGGCTGTACACAGTCGGTACCCCAATCCCCCACATGCTACATTCTCGGATGTATGGGGAAGGACGCGAATAAGGGAGATCTTAAGTAATAAAAGATCTCACCTTAAAAAACTCGCGTACGATGACCGGCTAAATGTAGCTGTGGGTGGCTATCCTGCCGAGAAACCTGCCACTGCGCACAAACGCGAGTGGAAGGAGGCAAAGAAACGAGCAGAGGGTGGCGTGAAGAGCAGGCAGCATGTGGAGGCACGACGGATCCAGATGGAGACCGTTGGATCTTCGCATTTCGGATCTGGCGGCGTCGAGTCATGGGAGGCAGAGTTCGTAAGTATCCTGTCACTTTATTTGATTGTTTACTTAATTCATTGATTCTATGAATTGTTTTAATCTTACAAATTGTGTTGATTATGATACAGCGACGGGTTACGGGGAGGAAGCCCACAACCCACGATACTGCGTATGCTCGCCGGCATAGCAGACGTGACACGTGGGCCATCTTCAGAGCCGAGGGACGTATTACGGACGCGCAGTTTGAGTTGGCCATGAGACCATACGGTCGACAGGTACTTGAAAATTCGTAACGAATGGTTTTGGTTTATTGAATTGCATATATATATATATATATACTTATATACTATATATTACTTGAACAGGCACAAGCTGCTGATGATCCACCGGCCGCCGCTGCAGAGGGTGGACGTGAGCACTACTCCTCGGACATTCCGACCGATGCGAGCTCATCTGAGCATGAGGGGAGCACCGAGTCATCATCTGGGTCTGAGTAGTACTCAGATTTGTAGTATCACATTCCATATTTAGGATGTGATTGTATATATTTTTTTGTAAACTCAAGCCATGGGCTACTTCGAGATATGGACTCCCTTGTATACATGTATGAAATTTTGATAGTAATATTGAATTGATTGATCGATAGTATTACATTCATGGCTGTCTTGAATCGTGTAATGACAATGTATGCATTCATGTCGTTCTTGTCTTAATCTCCCTCGTGCATATGTTCTTCGTGGATGGTCTAATGGGATGGTCTAATGCACCAAAAACCCTAAACCAAAGAGTGCTATTGGGTGCTGGAATGCTGGAACAGTATTCAGGCACCAAATAGCACTCTCTGGATTTGTTTTTTTGCTCTCTGTTCGCGTGTATAAACGCGTCAAAACTGCTAAAAATTGCGTGTATAAACGCGTATAAACTGGCAATAACGCGTGTATACGCGCATCTAAATAAAAGAAACGCGTGTATAGACGCAAGTAAAAACGCGTCTGGGACATTGGTGGAACTGAACAGGATGCGGCTATACGCCCGTGTATAACCGCGTCTAATAGAATAAGAAGCGTGTATACTGGCGTGTATTAACGTGTCTGCGAAAAGAAACGCGGCTACACACCCGTGTATACGCGCGTCTGAGAGGTATTGTACACGCGTTTTTACACGCATGTCTCTGGCCGCGATTATACACGCGCTGATACACGGGCCCGCTACTTTTTTTCACAAGTCATTTTTAGCGGCTAAGAGCGCGGGTATGAGCCCAATCCCTTGTAGTGCCAGGCAAGCAGCAGTTGAGCGCGTTTGCTTGGTGGTGACGCTAGGAGTCGGCGAGGTCGCGGTGGCATGCTGGCATCGGCGCGGCTGTGGTGATGGGCGCTGCATCTTCGACCGTGCTCATCAGGCGGAGAACAGCAGCTGCTGCCATCTCCGTCATGGAAATGGCAAGCGCCAATGACAGGATCCCTCTACTTAACGCCACTTCCGCCTTATAACACCCCCTTATCAACTGCCCTACACAGTAAGCATCTACCAGCTTGCAGGGCGCAGGCGGCAGATTGCGATGGTTTCTTATGTAGCTGCAAAGGTGACAGCTATGCATCAAGGCTCAATTTGCAGGCTCAGCTGTACGTACTCGGGACTCCTGTGTCAAGGCTCAACTTCGCGCAAGGCCTGCTCCATTACAGTAAGAGACTCTAATTTCAGCAGCTGACAACTATTTTTCCTTAAAAAAACATAAGATTTGTTCGTCGGCCCTGGTTTTATGTACAAACGGCACCACTGCTCGAAAAAAAAAAAGGGCTTTCTTGACAAAATAAAGGTTACCGATTTTTAAAAAACCCAACCAGAGGTTTGATTTCAGTAACCGATTTTTTTTAAATGTACCAAGTACTTTCAAATATTCATGCCCAAAAAATGAGTAAGACTTTTCATTGCCTTTATTTTCAGGATTCATTTGTTATATTTAAAGTTATTGAACCCTTCAGTAGTATAAATATCTAAATGATGATTATCACAAATTTATCAGCACAATTTTACCAGAAATTACATTAAATCAAGGGTAACCAATTTGTACGGAATGGTTGGAGTATCAAACCAACTCCGAATTGTAATCTAAAGTTATAGAGATCTGTATCAGATATCTAATGGTTAATTTGAACCCTCAATTGTACCAAAATACAATGATTAGCACTGATTAATTATTGATTAGCAAATTAATCCACTATTTTGTGTGCAGAAAACAGAGTATGTGGGGAGTCCAGATCTGATGCCTTAGACTTCAAATGAGCTCAAATGCTTTCAAGGCCATCAATAGCAACCAGTCTAGTAGAGGATTAAGCCAATAAACACAAGATTTGACCAAATATTGAATGCTTAATCTCTGTTTTACCAAAGTCACCTGCAGATTTTATGAAGAGCTTGGATCTCACTGTAGACTTGATCAAATTGAATTCTGACTTCACCGGCTTGTAGAGCATGCTTGAAAACACTTGGGGCTAAGAGGGATTAGACCCATTTGAACTGTGGAAGTGAAGATCTCAAATTTTCTCCCAGAAATAGCCGCCTGCTAAATTCGCGATTTCTCCTAAACCCGTCGGCGGTTTGCTACGCTGATTTAATGAGCTTGAGTAGCAATGAGATAGCTATGTTGTGCTAGAAGGGTTTGGGCTAATTTGATGTGTGCAAGGAGAGGGAGCTCCTCCACTGGCTGGGGGTGCAGAGGTGAGTTGAAAAATAACTAAAAATTTGATTAATTTCTAATTATCTACTAATCTTAATTAATTAGATAATGGGCTCATAAACCTAATGGATTCTAGGCATGGCTCTGATACCATGTTGAAATTACAGTAATGTGATGAGCTATGGTAGATCAAATACTAGAATCAATATCATTAACAAAGTGATTAGCAAATAATTAAGATGTAATTAGTGAAATAGCTTAATGTAGGCATAGATAATAAAAAACCAGCAAATTCTCATTAGGCCAATGCCTCAATTCATAGAGTTTACATCCAAGCATCTAATCCCACTGATTTCTCCTTGATTCACTCCACCTCTCCCAGAATATCTCCACCTCTTTTGCTTGATTCTCTCCACCTCTCACTTTTCCCAGAATATCTCCACACTTCCTAAATCTTCTCATGCTACCCTTTATTCTCTCCGAGTAGATTCTTCTCACCTTTTCACAGGTTCTCTCACATTTACAGATTTTCTTTTACAGCCTCTAACCAAGGGCTTGTTCCCGCACACACCCTATTCACTTGTATATTTCAACACACTTTGGGGGATTCACTTATAAAGTATGTAGCCCATCACACCTAAGTTTAATAGAAGGGCATTTTTTATATATTTTCTGAGAGAAATTGATTTATAAAAGGGATCCATTGAAAGGATTTGGAAAAAAAGTCAGAGATTTGTATTGAAAAAGCGTTAATTTTAAATATCTAAAATCTGTAGATAAAGTTTTATATATAGGCCTTGAATGCATGTGATATACTAGGTTTACATGTAGTGAACTCCCTTATCATTACATAAGACATGAGAGATAAGTCGTGAGCACAGTGATATCCCAAAATCATTCACATAAAGTGATTTACATGGTTAAAAAGGTGTGACTATGCATGTGCAAGAATGTTGTAAAAAGATTGTCACTACTTCTCTCGTGGGAAAGATATACCAAACCTAGATTTTGGTACAGCCAGGCACTTTCTTAACCTCACCATTAGGGCTTGGTGGAGACCGAACGCGGCCAACCACATGGGGAAACTCCCACTTCATCATTTTTTATCTCAATGGAGGCCCCGAGATGGATCATATCACCTTCTACTATTATCATTTGCAATACCTACTAGGGCACTATCATGTCACATTTGAAGATATGATCCACACAAACTTTTGGAGAACCCCAGTACCCGCATATCATTGCCATACTCCTATCCTTAGTCATAGGCTAAGGCGATGAAGTTTTGTAAATAATCCAAATTCATTCCAACCACAACCGAATTCACCTAGTCCAAAAAGACTTAAGAACTGTGAGTCCCATTATCTCACATAGTCTCTTTCGCTTTGAGTCACGTGTGATGGATAGAGATGCATAAGAGTCTAAGTCAAGTTGCATATGCTAGAGAGACACACATAAGAGTCTAAGTCAAGTCGTGTGAGCAGGAGAGACATGCATAAGAGTCTAAGTCAAGTTTGTGTCAGATTGAAAAGCATGAGTTAACTCATTTTTATTTTTATTTTTATTAAAGAAGAGTGGAGGATATATGTATCATTTTCTCCAAATTTTCCAACACTCGTGCACTATGCACCTTGACCCATACTTTGATCCTCAACATCACACTCCCCATCAACTCTTTCTTGCACTACATTCTTCTATTTTGTGAGCTAACATGCTGTAGGGCAGATGAAGCATTTGGGCGCCGAGGAGGATCCGGATTAAGACACCCGCGCTCTGCAGTGTGTATTTAAGAGTGAGAAGAAGGGGTAGGTGTAATGGGCGGGAAGTAACGGGTGTAATATATTATATATATGTATAATATAGATTATATATTATATATTCTAGATTATATATAATATATAATATATAATATATAGTATATATAATATATAGTATATATAATATATAATATGTAATATAGATTATATATTATATATATTATATATATTATATTATAATATACATATATATACATATATATACATATGTATATATTATATATACGTATATATACATATATATTATAATATATATGTATGTATATATAATATATATATATATATATATTATATTATATATTATATATTATATATATTATAATATACATATATATACATATGTATATATTATATATACGTATATATACATATATATATGTATATATATTATATACATATGTATATAACACATATATATGTGTGTGTGTGTGTGTGTGTGTGTGTGTGTGTGTGTGTGTGTGTGTGTGTGTGTGTGTGTAATATGTGTATATATATATATTGATTATGAGATCTTACGAAAGATTGTCAGCTCATGTATGGTCTCATGAATATATATAATATATAATATATATTCTATATTCTATTTATATTATATATATATACGTGTATATACATATATATTATAATATATATGTATACGTATATATATGTATATACGTATATTATTATATATACGTATATATATACTAACATATGTATATAATATATGTATATACATATAATATATATATATATATATATATACATATATGTATATATATATATATATATACATATATATACATATATATATATATATATGTATATATATACTAATATACGTATATAATAAATGTATATACATATATAATATATATATATATATACATATATGTATATATATACATATATATACATATATGTATATATATATATATATTATATATATATGTGTATATATACATATATATATGTATATATATACATATATGTATATATATGTATATATATACATATATGTGTATATATATATATATTATATATGTATATACATTTATTATATACATATGTTAGTATATATATATATACATACGTATATATTATATATATGTATACATACACACACACACACACACACACATATATATATATACATACATATACATATATATATATGTGTGTGTGTGTGTATATATATATATATTATATACATATGTGAGCTCTTACGAAAGATTGTGAGCTCATGTATGGTCTTATGAGTTCTCGAGAGCTTCTACCATACACTATGTGGTCATAAAAGGTAATCTTTGAGCTAAAACGATGATCACATTGATCTAGGAAATTTAATGACATCATTTATGGTCTTATGAGATATTAAGAGCTTCTACCATACACTATGTGGTCATGCAAGAAAAATCATGTTTATGACTACCACCTTAATAGGAGCACAATGGTGAATGTATATTAAGTTTAAAGAACTCTTATGAGCATAAAGAAACTCTTGTGTCCACTTTTACTTCGCTTATGAGCATAAAGCAACTATTGTGTCCACTTTTATTTTGAACTATTATAATTATTTGTGGGCCTATCTTGGCATCTTCTATGTCAGGTGCCAAAGATTCCTGGTTTTGAGAGTGGGTTGGTGATTGGATAGCATGAATGCATATAGAACATGGAGTGAATCAAACCCTTAGCTAGACCACTAGAAAGTGGCAAAGCCATAGAGAAATATTCACAAGTTCTATCCATATTTGGCAACCATGCCCTAAGTCTTGATTTAAATCTAATAAGAGAGATCCCGAGGAATCATAAGAACAAAGCTTTTAGAAAAAACAATGAAGTGTTTCCAATAGAGTAGAAATCACAAAAGACTATGATAGCAAGATGTTAAAGAAGAAACCTTGTCATTTCTAGTGACCTTATCTTTTATCATCTCAAGATTCTGTAAGTAAAAGGACCAAGATAAGTTCTATGAGCTCTTCTCAACCCTTATGTGATCTTAAGTGCTCGTAGGAAGTCTTATGGGTCTTTGGATCTCATTCAATCTCTAACAAGATTTTAAGAAATTATATTAGCTCTTACATGAATTATATGAGCTCTTACATAAATTATGAGATCTTACATTAATTATGAGATCTTAAGAAAGATTATGAGCTCATGTATGGTCTTATGAGTTCTTGAGAGCTTCTACCATACACTATGTGGTCATAAAAGCTAATCTTAGACATTAAAGGGTGATCACATTGATCTAGGAAATTTCATGACCTCATATGTGGTCTTATGAGATCTTAAGAGCTTCTACCATCATACACTATGTGGTCATAAAATCTGAGCTTAGACATTATAAGGTGATCACATTAATCTAAACTGTATACATGCAAGCAAAATCATGTTAAAGATTACCACCTCAATATGGAAAGAAAGAAGCATAGTGGCAAATGTATATTAAGTTTAAAGAACTCTAAGCAACTCTTGTGTTCACTTTTACTTCTCAAACGATTCCTAGTCATGCAAGAAAAATCATGTTTATGACTACCGCCTTAATATGGAAAGGAAGAAGCACAATGGCAAATGTATATCAAGTTTAAAGAACTCTTATGATCATAAAGCAACTCTTGTGTCCACTTTTACTTCTCTTATGATGAGCATAAAGCAACTATTGTGTCCACTTTTATTTTGAACTATTTTAATTATTTGTGGGCCAAGCACTCATGGCATGATATCTTTACTTTAAGACTCAAGTCTTTACATAAAATTTTGTTTCCTAGCAAGTTCCTTGCTTCTCTAGCTTGTCACTTGCATATGTGTTTCTGTAAGGTTTGACTTGGGTAGCATAATAACATTTTTTTTTAATACTAAAAAATTATTCTCATCTAAGTGACATGGAGTCATTGACAATTGGGGGCAAAAAAATATCACTATTAGAGCTATAGCTGCATTGGTTTTGGCAAATTAATTTATCATGGCTATAGTTACGCTCGTGTAGCGCTAGTGTCTATCTCTTGCTCTCCTATCTTGGCATCTCCTATGTCAGTGCCAAAGATTCCTGGTTTGGAGAGTGGGTTGGTGATTGGTTTAGATGACACGAGAAACATTGTATCTCCACAAAGTAGCAATCTATTAATGAGTGGGACACTCGAATTACTCTCTTAATGTTGCTCTCACAGCTAGTATACCTAAGACTAGGAGACAATCTGTTGTCTGGGTACATTCCTAGGGAACTTAGCTTTGATCATCTTAAAATTTTATAAGCACTAGGACCAGGCTAAGTTCGATGAGCCTTTCTCAACTATGGGCTCATAGAGGAAGTCTTAGGGATCTTATGATCTCATTAGATCTCTAACAAGATTTTATGAAATTATATGAGATCTTACATAAATTATGAGATCTTACATAAATTATGAGATCTTAAGAAAGATTATGAACTCATGGATATGGTATTATGAGATCTTAAGAGGTTCTACAGCTACCCTTTGAAAGCTATGTACGTAGCTTCTATCAAAACACTCACTCTTTCTCACCATTCCCATGCAAAATGTTCTTTCCCATTGTTTCGCAATATCAACACAAATCTTTTGTCCTATTTGTATATATTTTAACTTAGTGCAAGCTTAATATGGTTTCCTTTTTTTTTCAATTAATCAATTTGAAGTGGTGAGAGGTAACCTTAGAGCTCCTTAGAGATGAAATCTTGACATGTGGATGACTGGAGGTTCGAAGCTCTAGAGGTTTTCATATTCTAGAGAGTTTAGAGGGAGGCTTTAAATACGTTGTGTGTAGTATTTTTCTTGTTGGGCAATGACCTAGTGAAAGAGAGATATAAGCTATTGTATACATTGTTTTTTTTTTAATATACATTCTAAGAGACGTTTGACACAAAGTGAGAAAAAGAGATGGACATGAACACACTAAGAGGGGGAGATGTTTTCACTAAGGTGTAAAACCTTACTATAATCATTAATTACTGTTGCGACACATTAAAGAGAGAGATAATGATCTAAGGTTTTGGATTACGTACGAGAGAGAGAGAGAGAGAGAGAGAGAGAGAGAGAGAGAGAGAGAATCTCTATTTGTTTGATGAGGAGAGAGAAAACCTTAGTTTCTAAGGTAGGTGGCTGTTTAGCTTGAATATGGGCATGCTAGTATTGGTAAAATAATTCTCTTACTTTTTGATATAAGATGAGAGGACATACCTACATTTTAACATATGTTACATTGAGTTTTTGTGTGTGTGTGTGTGTGTGTGTGTGTGTGTGTGTGTGTGTGAGAGAGAGAGAGAGAGAGAGAGAGAGAGAGAGAGAGAGAGAGAGAAGAATTTAAGTATTTCAATTTGTAATAATATTGATGATTGAATAATTAAGTACAAAAGTTCTAAAGTAACCAATTTTTTAAAAATAAGTAATTTTTTTAAATAACCATTTACTCATTTGTGGTTCAATTCTCCACATATGCAATCCATTCTCTATATAGAAAATTGTATTATCTAGATAATAGCCTATATTTCTTATTCATTCTCTATATAAGAAATTGAATAACCTAGATATTGGCCCATATTGTGTATATAGTAAATTGAATTATCTAGATGTTGGCTCATACTCTCTATATAGGAAATTTAATTATCTAGATACTGGCCCATATTTCCTATATATGAAATTGAATTACCTAGATATAAGCCCATATTTCTTACATATAGAGGATTGAGTAAATGGGAAATAGGATTGTCTAGATATATATAGGAAATTTCCATCAACATAACTAGGAAATCTCTCAAAATTTCCTATATATGGTAAAGTTCACTATATAGGGAACCACCAAAAGTTCCTTGTGTACCACCTTTCAGAGTGCTTTGTGGGGAACAAAAGGAATATGTGGGAATGAAAATTAACATATATGTTAAAACAGTTTCACTTATGTGAAATGTGAGGATTCACATATGCAACGGTGAAAGAAAGCTGACCTAAATTTTCTAAAACTTCTTATATATATATACCTCAAACCGAAAAGTCCAGCACCTGGTGGTTCCGCCAAGGCAAGCAGCAGTTGAGCGCGTTTGCTTGGTGGTGACGCTAGGAGTCGGCGAGGTCGCGGTGGCATGCTGGCATCGGCGCGGCTGTGGTGATGGGCGCGGCTGTGGTGATGGGAGAACAGCAGCTGCTGCCATCTCCGTCATGGAAATGGCAAGCGCCAATGACAGGATCCCTCTACTTAGCGCCACTTCCGCCTTATAACACCCCCTTATCAACTGCCCTACACAGTAAGCATCTACACAGTAAGCGTAGGCGGCAGATTGCGATGGTTTCTTATGTAGCTGCAAAGGTGACTATGCATCAAGGCTCAATTTGCAGGCTCAGCTGTACGTACTCGGGACTTCGCGCAAGGCCTGCTCCATTACAGTAAGAGACTCTAATTTCAGCAGCTGACAACTATTTTTCCCCTTAAAAAACATAAGATTTGTTCGTCGGCCCTGGTTTTATGTACAAACGGCACCACTGCTCGAAAAAAAAAAAAAAGGCTTTCTTTACAAAATAAAGGTTACCGATTTTTAAAAAACCCAACCAGAGGTTTGATTTCAGTAACCGATTTTTTTAAAATGTACCCAGTACAGTGTGAGTAGGGTGCTTTCAAGTTTTCAAGCCCAAAAAATGAGTAAGACTTTTTATTGCCTTTATTTTCAGGATTCATTTGTTATATTTAAAGTTATTGAACCCTTATGTGGTATAATATATTTTGGGAACCAAAATCAGGTAAATTAAGGAGGTGTCCTTTTTTCAATTGATTTTAAAAAAAATGTGCATTGGTCGGTGCTTAAAGAGAGGCTTGGCTCCCAATGGGCCTTTTAAAGGCACTTCACTACCACCAACCCACATGAAACCTCTAAAAGAAGGTTACGAAATTGACACTCAAAACATAAAACATTTATGTTCAATTGACCTATTAGCTATGGAAATAAAAATAGAATAAACAAAGACTTAAAAACAAGTTCCATATTGTATCTTTATTACTTCTAACACAAATATTACAATATTATATATGTTCCACCAATGCACATGCTACCTTACACATGTTTCACATCAAAAGTTTGAACCACTCATAGGCTCATAAATACCAACTATATTAGTAGCACTAAGCTCTGCTTGTTGTTGAAAGAAGTTCTTGCCATTAAAAATAGAGTTAGGCCATCACCTCGAATTTTCAATAAACTCAACATGATAATTAATAGCCTTCCCAATTTAGAGAACTTGCAAATATCGAGTGGAAAGTTGGTATAAACTCTACATTAAAAAAAGTGCATTCAATAAACAATGTTCCACCCAATCAATAAGAATCATACTCAAAGGTCATTAGAGAAAACCTATACATGTAAACATATGTATAAAAGCTAAAAAGATGCTTTCAAACCAAATTCTATAGATTTTAAGAGACAAGACCTGCATATATATAAAAACAAAAAGTTGCTTTCAAAGAGTATTAATTCACCTTTCGGTTCTAAATGAGAGGTGTGAAAGACTATGGTCCAAAGACTAACATAACATAGGTGAGCTTATCATTCAAATAATGTCACATGAGTAGAAAGGAGATAACTAAATAAATAAGGACATAAGTACACACCCGCTAGGATTAAGCTGAGAGGTAATATAATTTGCCATAGAATATCCCAAAATCTTTCTTCTAGTATAAGTTCGTAGATAGCTACCTGTAAGAATTTAGATAGAAAAGAACTTCAAACAATCATATAAAATCAAGGTTAAATTTTAAGGAATATTAAAAAATAGGCAAAATTATGGATGCATTCTAGGCATCTCAATTTATACTAGGAAAGTAGATTATCTTTTCTAATGTAAAGAAGAAACAATACCTGTCATCCTCTTAAAAAATGGCATAGCAAGCTTAAAAGACATGTGACCTCTATATCACCAACTTGCTATAGCCTTGATGCTACAACTATATAAAAGAGACCAACTAGCTTATAAGTTCTCATGGGATCATTCAAAGAAACCCCAAGCTTATGGCCCAAAAATAGGTAAGCTATTTGGGAAATATATTCTCATGAGCATGTAGAAAGATGTCTCATACGCCAGATTTGAGGCTAAAGATCAAATAATTAAAGGGGCACCCAAAGGGTGTAAGATAGGTGGGTTGAAAGAACAAGAGGAATGTTTGGCTACTTCGATGTTAACGGTGGGAAAATACAAAACGTGAGGGTGGGATGGAATGTTTGGCTGCTTTGACATTAATGGAAAAAGACAAAACATGAGGGCAGGATGGGCAGTTAGTGGAATTCATCATTGAGTTTTTGGTGCAGCTCAAAGAACATGTATGTTACTAGGATTGTCGCCAACAAGGATTTAATATTCACGTGATCACAAGATTTTTTGTGATAATAACACATGTGAACAAGTTATTCACATGTTCTCATGTTACCGTTCACAAAATAACAGGTCACTTGCCATTTGGGAACCCCTTTCACATGTTCTCATGTTACCATCTTCACATAATAGCAGGTCAGTGGCCACCTAAGAAGATTTTTTATGCCCGACAAAGATAATTTTTTAAGGCCCTTGTGAAAGCTTTGTGAATATAACATGTGATCACAAGATTTTTGTGTTATTAACATATGTTATTAACATGTTCACATGTTCTCGTTTACGCCAGTGTGAAATCCCTGGTGGCCAAGGCTCTTAGACAAGGAGAAATGGAGAAGGAGTGGAAGATGGCATCATCAAACTGATTCCTAAGCAATTCGTATATAACTATTTTGATCATTAGAGATCCATTACCTTGTCGCATATTATATTAAAATATTGGCCAAGGTTATTTCCATCCAAATCTCTCCTCCTTCTATAAGACTGTGTGAGTAAGAGACAATTTGGTTTCATAAAGGGTAGATCTATTTATGAAAATATTACGAATATTTTGGTTGGGAAGGAATTAGTTACAATATAAGGGAAAAATCTAAAGAATAATTTTGTGAAATGGAGTGATCATAAGCTGAGATTTAGGATAATCATAATGGTGATTAATCATGCAACTAGTAAGAAATCATGCATAATGCCTAAGTGATTTAGCCTTTCACCAAAGGATGGAAACAACCTTCCATAAGCCTAGGTTGTGAAAGCCATGAGGCTCCAAGAGTCATGATGACTAATGTCCAAAGATGTCAAAAGGTGAAAAAGGGTAAAATGATAGTCCATGAGCCCCCTTTTATGCTTGGGCCAATGAGCAAGGTCCTAAACCTAATTTGAGGGTGTTGCGTCATTATAAACCATCCCCTCCTATAATGATTTCATCCTCGAAATCAAAGGGTGGTCGTGCACCAAGAAAAGACATATACAAGTGGCTATGTACAAAAGTCAAAAATCACATCCATGGCTGAATGTCGATGTTGCGGAAGACCCCAGCTTGGTCAAATGGAAACTTGGATGAAGGACTCCCGTCGATAATAAGGCTTTCTATGCAACCGCCTGGATCGAAAGGAATTCCGAGGCATACAAAATCCAAGGAAATGGTCCCACGATAATCTGGTGCAAGTGGAGAGAATAAGGAACCACTAACGATGACGAAGCTAGGCGAGTATCCTCCAGGATCAAAAGGATATGTATGGTATACACCCTGAACCGTGAAAGCTGAAATGGTAGTAGTTCTTAAGTCAAAAGGAAAGCTCAACTGTGAAGCGGAAGTAATGGTAGCTCCTGGATCAAAAGGAAAGCTCGACTCCAAAGAAATAGTATCTCTAGGGTCGAATGTAAAACTCGTAAGCCCATCCTCATGACCATAGTGTGAATCTGGCATGAAAGGTATCCACCAAAGAAGCTCGAAATTCCTAGACAAAATGTCAAATGGTCTTGGCACAAAAGAATCGTCATGTAGGCCAAGACTGAGATATGTCGTACACGCATATGAATGACGACCCACATATCCAAAAACTATGCTCCTGACGTGACAAAGAATTCATCCAAAGGAAAATGTCCTGGCTCCAAAAAACATAGGATCGTGTCGACCCCCATGGGAGCCAAAAGAACATAGCTCGAGGTCGACCTCTTGTAGAGTCAAATGTGAACCCATGCCATCATCCCATGTAGCACCACTCGAAAAGTCGAAGGCATGATCCACCATATCATTGTATGTATGAGTATGATCTGACCCATGCACAATATCTCCACGTGCAAGACACTCTATATGTCTGTGTCCCTCTAAGACAAAAGCTAGATCACCATCACTAAGCACTGACAAAGTGTCTACACAAGAGAGATAAGTGGTACCGACCAACTTACTCTATTAATGGATCTCCAAGGCCACTAAGGTCATCCGCAAAGATATAGATAATATCACTATAAATGGAATTTCCAAGGCCACTAAGGTCATCCCCAAAGGTATAGACAATCTCCATAATGGTGTCCCTATATGACCTAAATCCCATGATAAATCAATCTCCAACAACACTCAATCTAAGAAAATATCTAGATCAAATGTAAATCTCTCGAGGTCGATGCCATGGGATATGCTAAAAATATAATCGATATGCATACTCCTACAATATCTCACCTCCACGAACTCATCACTACTCTCATACAATATCCCTGACTGCTCAATCACAACAACTCGATCCACACGAATGCTGCCAAGAATGCTATGAAAACTAGGAGTAGTGGTCGTATCCAAAATCTCTCCACGTGTGACAAATATAGAGGAGTAGCCCAACACATCTAATACTAGAACCTAGGGTCTATGCTCTTCATGGTCTATGATGTGCTCGTCAACATTACGTTAAGTGTCATCCCATGTGCAACTAGGGATATATGACTAGCCGAATGACTAGTCAAATGCCCATTAAGATCGTCGGATGCATCACTATGGTCATCTAACGTATCCCCATGATCACTAGGAATTGAGATAGGTTGCTCTATGATGCTCGTAATGCTCGATGTGCTCGCTGCCATGCCTACTCCCAAGATCATGTCCTTATGAACTAGATCACACACATTATTGCTACATACGTCATCAATCATCATGTGTGTATGTGTCATGATGTGCACGTGTATCAGTATAATCATGTACGGATGTGTGTGATACATCATGTATAGGTGTGTATAATACATCATCATCATGATCTGAATTTGTGTCAGTGTCAACTTCATGATCCTCCTCAGGAACATAATCATGGCGGCTCAAGAGTGTGGGAAACTCGTATAAGTGGCCAAAGAAAAAATCATCCCATGCAAACAATGTCGAACCCTCCGTGTCGAAGTAGCCAAGCAATGTGGCAAAGAAGTCACCGTGTACGGATGATCTGAACCATCTAGCATGAGTCTCCTCCTCATCAAACAAATGCCTCTGACGGCTAGGCACCATACTCTCAAGCTCAAACAACCAGCCATGACATGAATATGCCACCTCGTAATAACGAGAAGTCGATGAGTCGGGATCTAGAGGTCTAAGCCTCGATGTGCCGAAGGTATGTGTGATTGCCACAAATGAGATGTGCTCCCCGACACAAAGTGGCAACTCGTGAAAACAAGCATAGAGCCATGAAGACAATACATGCGTGACTCTCCTAAAATCAGGATCTGAGATGCTATCATAGTGATATCGATGACGAAGATGACATTCTATGGTGTGTCGGTCATAAGAAGGATAAAAATAGTAAGAAACACCCATAGCTGCATGTGAACAACACTCAACATAACTCCAAGTGTGTGAACAAAGTCTGCAAAACCCAAAGTGTATGAATAAGCTCAAATGATGCGCTAATGCATGTGACACACCTCTCACATATGAACAATCACTAATGAAGCCCAATGCGTGTGAACAAAACCCACAATGCTCGAATGCACGTGAACAACCCCTAAAGTGCTCAAATCAACACTAAATTACCCAATGTGTGAAGCATGTGTGAACAACCTCTAAAGAATCCCCCAAGGATGTGTGGAAGAAGCCCAAAACATGCTACGCATATGAACATAGTACAACACAAATAATCAAGGAATAATTAAAGCATGTGAACACACCTCAAAAAATGCTGAGTGTATGAATCACACCTCACACGTGTGAAAAATCATCAACGAAGTCCAAGGTGAGACTCGCAATGCACTAATGTGCACGAACATGCCTCAACAATTCCCACAAGTGAAACTCACATGTAAAACAACCCCATCAATCTCTAAACATGCCCATATCTCTCAAGGAGTGTATATATGTACCATGAGTGTAAATGAAAAGGGCATAAGGACATCAAGGGAAGTGTGAATGGCTTGAAAACACGAATGTGGGCGGGCGGCCACTTTGAGGTGCTATAGATTTGATAAACAACCCTAAGGAACAAAACATTTTCGTCTTGAGCGTGTGAGCTCCGCTATAATGAACACCAACATTGGTGCTGCGCTATAATGAAGAGGGTGCTGAGGCAGTTTTTTTTTTCTTTTTTTCTTTTGGTTTAAAAATGAGAATTGATGCCTAAAGCCTGAAGGTAATGGCATTGAGACGAGCCTACACATTGTAAGAGTCGGCAATAGAGAACGTTTTGAGCTGTTTAATGCCATCGTTGCTTGCTTTTTTTTAATATCTATTTTTTAAAAACAGTAGCGCATTGCTACCGTTTCATCTTTACTGCCTGCAGCATAGTCTGTTGGCCCTCCCCAGCTTCCATTTCCATGTTTAGGTCCCAATGCAAGAGATTTTAAGAATGGTCAGAGCTGTAAAGACAATGAAGGCAAGTTGTAAAACCTGTAGTCCTGGTCGATTGCTCTCCTCGCTGCGGGCCACTCGTTAGAATCAAGATATTCTGCCTCAGAACCAAGGTGGCTCAGAAGTCTGCCTCGCCACCCAAGGAGGCTCAGAAGTCCGCCCCTGCCACCCACGGGCGGAGTGAAGAAGCCCCACCGCTTAAGGCCGGCACTGTCGATGAAGTCAATCCCAGAGAGAGCCTGTTGATGCAGTTCCCTTAGTGTGATGCGTTGCGACGCCAGATCTTGCTGAACGCTCGTGGCCTAACTGAATTCGACGATCTCTATGATACGCTGTAGAGAGAGCACGAGTTGCATTGACTTGCAAAGAGCATTGTGCAAAGCCTCAGAGAGAGCTGATGAAGCCAGCTGCATTTGTTTTTTTTTTATTTACTGATACACATTGAACTGCTTGTGAATGCATCGTATCATGTCCATAGCCATGGTCTTGGCCACACTTCTTGTCGATACACGCTAGTGTTCTCCATCACTTCCAAGATTGCGTTGTCTGGCTTCAATGGGATTTTTCCTTTCTTCTATCACCTTTGCAAGGACTCTACTTGTTTTCTTTCTGTTCTCAAACGGTTACTTGATCTCTTCAAAGTCTTTGGCCGGTTCACGAGAGAAGTTCCTTTCATAGCTGGTCAGTGAAGCTAGGGCCTCTTATGTTGATGTGGCATAATACTCATACCAGAGTCTCTCTCAGGCACACACTTGAATGTAATTCTCATGCCAGGGTCTTTCCACTCTAGAAGGGTCTTTATGAAGATTTAAAACAAGTACTACAATGCTAAGCTTTGAACCAACACCAGGGCAATGAAGTTGTTCCAAAACTGCACTAAGAACTACATGAGTCTTAACTTCTGCAAAAGATTGAAACTCTCTACACTTCTTTACCAAGTTCCGATTTAAACTCTTCACACTTCTTTATCCATCTGCATAGGAAGCATTCACTATGCTCTATTTCTTGATAGCCTTTCTTTTCACAGAATTGGTTCTTTACAAAAAATTAAACAAGAACAGTAAATATTTGAAAGATTTGTAAATAATGTTCAAGAGATCTTCACACTCAAGAAACCTTATATGAAAGTTAGGAGAACCCTATGGCGTATGGGGTACACTGGCTTACACTAGTGGACTGGGTTCAATTCCGAGCAGGGCCATACTTGCAAACCCAGTGTTAACCAGCAAACTTTCTGAATTTCTACACTTGAAATTGTAAAGCTTGTACACTTTTGTTTTAAAACTAGTATAGCTTGATCGATCTTTATTGTAGAAGTGTATTTAGCATTAGTATTTAAAAGATTAACAATAATCTATGATAAGACCTTGCTTTTACACAAATCTAAAAATATTTAATAGTTTCTACACACTTTCTAGCTCAAGAAGTGCATCGTTTTATTGTTGTTCTTTATAATTCACTCCTCCTGAAGCTTTCACAATTTCTTTGCAATTGCTATGCCATCTTTGTCAAAAGTTGTAAAGATTCACTTAATCTTTCACCAAGTATCTCTGTCTTTCAATTTGTTGCTTTTGTTGAGCAAGCCATAGTTGCATAATAATCAAGAAAGATGAAATCAAGTTAAAGTTTGTGCACTTACTTCAAGATTTGTTGAAAACTTCATTAATTTTGATTTGTACTAAAGTATACACTAAAATCTATTCAAAATTGCAATGAATCTGCACTCAGTACAGTGCTTTACAAACAGTAATCTATCTACACAACAATCTGAATATTTTGTACAATAATCTAAAAACTCTGCATAACACTGAAATCTGAAAAGTCTGCACAGCAATCTGGAAACTCTACACAGCAATCTTGATTTTTTTCTCTGCACATCAATAAAGAATCTCTCCAAAAATGCAAAGAACTCAAAGGATCTTGCAATTAATATGAGGAAATTAGGGTTTGTATGAAGACTTATGCAAAAATTCTCTGAAATTAAAGAAAATCAAGAAGATTTTGAAGAACGTCAAGGAAATGCAAGAAAATCAAGAAAATGCATTTTGAAAACTATTTACATTCTTAATCCAAAAATGATTAACACTAATCATGATTAAGAAAATACATTCTATAAAATTGGATTAATAGCAATTCTAAAATGATTATCACAAATCATGATTAAGACAATGTATTTTGTAAATTGGATTAAGAATAATCAAAAAATGATTATCATCTAATCACAACCTAAGCAAGGATGTAAGCCAAGAGCTTTGATACCAATTGAAATGGAGTGATCATAAGCTGATATTTGGGCTTAATTTGTAAGACTCCTTCCCAGCCCCTCAAGATGTCCAATTTCTTCCCCTGTAATCAATCCCCTTTTCAGAATAATAAAAGATCTTGTTTCTACCTGTTTCGGCCTAGAGAGAGAAAATGTTCTACAGAGAGGTAACTCAATTTTTAGATATCTTTGGATGGAAAATATCCTTTCTTATTAAAATAAATTTCCCCGAAACAGATGTTTAAAAAGAATTTCATAAGGTGCATTAGAAATAAATTATAATCTGCTCAAAAGGCCTTAGCCTAAGGGTCCAGATTTTTTGAAAATTTTGGATTAAGGTTCTGAGGGACAATTAGATTAATCCAAATGTAGGGAGAAAAAAAAGGAATAAATAAAGAAAAATCCCCCAAAAATGAGTAAATACTCACATAAGATAAAGAGTGGACTAAGGACCAAGGAAAATAGTTAAAAATTTGATTTTTGACACCTCAAAATGGAGATTTCCCCTCATAAAGGAGGTGCCTTTTTTCTCATCATTGCTTAATCAATAAAATGAGATATTTCATCACTCCTCTCTCCTAATTCAAGTCTAGTTCCAAAAAGTAAGCTGAACTGACCCAAAAATAGTTAAAAATTGACCAAACTGATCTGGGAAATTCTAGAATCAATTTGCTTGGTTTGAGGCTCACTTTTTTCTATAAATAGAAGCCTCCCCCTTTGTAAAAGCTTAATAGTGTTTATGGACTGTTACTTTACTCCTCCCCAGAGCCAAAAACATTGAATTCACTTGATAATTCACTTGTTTTTGACTAATTCCTCTACAAAGAATTGGTGGCCACTCTTGATCCAAACAAGAGTAGAACCCCCAATCCCTCAAGCTAAAGGAAAGCTCACAAAACTCCATGTAAGTTATTAATTCTACTTTTTTAAATTCTAATCTATGGTTTTCTGAATTCTTTGCTTTTTTAATGTGATTATGGATTATAAACCTTGATGAAAAGGCTTCCCCCTTCTCTTCATTAAGAATTTCAGCCTTTCTTTATCTTAAAATGAGTAACAAATAAATTGAGTTAAACTTTTTCTATTGATTACTCTTTAGAAGTGAAAATTTGATTAGATTAGAGTGCTTTATTTCATCTTGGGATAAATTTTAAAGTACATTTAGAATGTAAAAATTGAGAAATAGTCAGCCATACAACGGAGGTTATGGAAAAATTTTCTTAAATTTTGTGGAAATAAGTTTTATCTTTATGTTATTCAAAAAGAATAATCCCCACCGTTTGTGCATTCTACAAGAAATTCTTTTTATCTTAAAAGTGTTATTCCTATTTTATGCATAAGTAGATGTATAAAAGGATATTTTTTAATTATAAAAGTGTTATTTTTATTAGATTCAATTTCTATGCATAAAAATATGCATATTGGATTTTTTTATTATAAAAGTGTTATTTTCATTAGATTCAATTTCTATGCATAGAAAGATGCATATTGGATATTTTTTAATTATAAAAGTGTTATTTTCATTAGATTCAATTTCTATGCATAGAAAGATGCATATTGGAAGTTTTTATTATAAAAGTGTCATTTTCATCAAATTCAAATTCTATGCATGGAAAGATGCATAATAGAAATATAAAAGTGTCATTTTCATCAAATTCAAATTCTATGCATGGAAAGATCCATAATAGAAATATTTTTATTATAAAAGTGTCATTCTCATCATATTCAATTTCTATGCATAGAAAGATGCATATTGGAAATCTTTGTATTTTAAAAGTGTTATTCCTATTAAATTGATTTTATGCATAAATAGATGCATAAAGAATTTTTATATCAAAATTAGATTCTCTTTAATTCTATGTTTAATTTCCATGAATATTTGATAAATGAATAAGTAAATACTCTGAGAGGAAAAATTCTATCGTTTCATATTCACTCGGTTTATAAAGAGAAAATTCAGGAAATCTATCGAAGTCAAAATATTCACATAGATGTGAATGAAGGGATGAATAGATGTGATGTGAATAGAGGTGATGAGATGTGAGGTGAATAGATGTGAAGAGATGTGTGATGAGAATCAGATAGATGTGAATGAAGAGATGAATATATGTGATGTGAATAGAGGTGATGAGATGTGAGGTAAATAGATGTGAAAAGATGTGTGATGTGAATCAGATAGATGTAAATAAAGGGATGCATAGATGTGATGTGAGTGAATAGAGGTGATGAGATGTGAGGTAAATAGATGTGATGAGATGTGTGATGTGAATCAGATAGATGTGAATGAAGGGATGGATAGATGTGATGAGAATAGAGGTGATGAGATGTGAGGTGGATAGATGTGATGAGATGTGCGATGTGAATCAGATAGATGTGCATGAATGGATGGATGGATGTGATGTGAATAGGAGTGAAGAGATGTGAGGTGAATAGATGTGATGTCATGTGAATCAGGATGTAAATGAATGATATGGGATGTGAGTGGATGTATTGGAAAGAATGGATGTGAATGTATGTAAAAGAATGTGATGTGGATGTGTATGCGAAGGAATGTGATGTGATGAAAAATGATGTGATGTGACACGAATATATGTGGATGTGAAGTGATAGAAATGAATGTATGAATAGATGTAGAGAGTCGCACAGGTGAACGATTGGATGTGTAAGGTTCCTCCCTTCTAAAATGGGAGAAACACTTAAGATAGTCCGCTAAGTCTTATCTTGGGAAAATTTCCTATTCATCGACACCTTGACCCTATAGAGATTCAAGGATACGATTCATAGGTATGACCTAGCTCTATCCCGCAGGGGGAGCGTGATTTTCTAAACATCAAATCACCCATAGGGCAATTGATCATAAATTGGGTAACTACTAGACTTGATTTCTACAGACAACGCATTTTTCCTCATCTTATGCAAGGCACAGCCGCTGGCCTAGTCTTCTAGAATAGAGTTGCCCAAGAACCTAACTATCTAACGTAGGGCTTTCACTTAATCTGTTGGAAAGCTACCCGACTAATCGGGTCCACCCGTCCGTAGGATGGTGCCATCAGGGCATTCCATCCTCCCACTTTCCACCCTACTCACGCATCAATTTGTTTTCTAATTAATCCTACCACACTGTTAATCCTACCACACTGTCAATTTGTTTTCTAATTAATCCTACCACACTGTTTGACATAAATAAACATATTCCTTAATTAAGGCCCTTTTTTACAAGGTTCGTTAAAACAGCCTTCTTACACAATACAATCATACCAAAGACAAGATGTAATTATATAAAAAGTTTATACATGAACCAATTCCATACAAGCCAAACCGGCTCTCTTATTCTTATTCTGCCGATGATCTAGAATTCGGCCTTCCAGCCTCTACATGCTGGGCAAAACCCTATGGGACCATACACCTCATCGTCGGCCGCTGGCGAGGACTCAAGCCGGCTTGTCGCCCTCTCAAGCTCCATCGCTCGATCCTCCCGCCCCTCAGAGGGATGTTCGCATGCTAGGGTGGGCTTATTTACCGCACTAGCCTGGGCCCTCAGAACTAGGCAGCCTCATAATCTCTCGCCTCAATCGGCGATCCTTATTCTCCCAAAGGTATGAGGGATACCTTGGGCCATTCCCGGGCTTTGCTAATGATGCCGCCCGGCACAAGCACGGAACGGAGTTAGCATTGAAGCCAAAAAAATCTTGAATTCTAAAGATAACAACTTCAATGCAATTTACTAAATATAGCATTCACAATTCATGAAGATAACAATTTCAACGTAATTTATCGAATACAACATCACATAATTCGTAACTTCATATAATTTTTATGTCGTCATTTTAAAAGGAAAAGACACCATTCATTAACACTAATTTAAGGAAAATCTCTTCTTTTAAAAATTAACCAAGCTAACCTGGCCACCGTTTCCTTGAGGGGCTTGAAAAGGGAGGACTGGAGCCGCATTGGGCGCATCTTCCCCCATCTCGTTGTTACGTGCTCCTCTCTTGAGGCAATATTTTGTTGTCTCCGAGATGAGGCCATCTTAGGTGTCGCCTTGTAGAGCTCGCTGCTGCGATCGAAACGCTTCACTCGGATCTGAATTCCGAGCTCGTTTTCTCACTGTATGAGCAAAAGAATATGGCGCATGAACCCTTTCTTGAGGCAAAAAACCCTTATTAAAGTCTACGCAAATGGGGGGGGGGGGATTGTGAGATGTCCTTAAGGGCAAAAACGTCGAGAGGGCTGGGAGGGGCTGCTGGAAGTCTCTTCACACGGGGGGAGGGGGGGGGGGGGGAGAAGAGTTAAGGACACTGCCTCTAAGGAAGAGGGGGATGGAGGAAAATTGGCTTACTTGAAAAGAGCCAAATAACACCATATTGGGGAATATGGGAATTTCCCATAAGTTTGGGACACGTGGTCAAAACTTTGGATTTGCCATAACTTGAACACCATTACTCCAAATTGTGCGCTTTATAGCTTAATAGATCCCTCTTTTCAAGCGCTTTCCAATGATAGGTCACATGATAGGGTTTTGAGAAACTTATAGACATGTTAATCGGGTCCCACCTTTTTAGTATTACAAAAATGGGACTTGGGAGATTCCCAAACTCACGAATATGGTGTTAAATGAGGGGGTGTGAGAGGGGTGGCTGCAAGGGCGGCTGTACTACTGTAGCAAGTACGCTAGACAGGGCCGGACGACGGTACAACAGGGCATACGCTACACAAAAATGTGTGCCGTTTGTGGAGCACCCCGGGGGTTTATATAGCTGAGGGGTGAGGGTACGAGCGCTGCGCAAAGCAAGGACGAAAGGACGGTGTACCTTCAAAGGCTATGGATCAGTGGCCTGCATGGGTCTAGGAGAAAGGTACGGTGTCGGTTGTCCGGGAAAGGAGTGGTACGCATGTACCTTATCTGGTCTGGGGCAGCATGGGTGTCCACATAGGGGTACGCGTGGACCATACAGTGGGCGGCCATCCTTTGGTTCTCAGGCGGCCATTGTGCGGGCACCCTAGTAAGTGTGTACGGATCAAATTTTGGGGCGGGGTACCCAAATTTGGGGCGCCCGTCTCGATTTGCGTGTCGGACCACCCCGGGGGCGAAATTTTTTTTGTCCAGGGGGGTTTTCCTGGTCATAGGGGTTCAGACCGTTCGTCAATCGGACGCCCGGTCGTGGATTTATTAAGGTTTAAAGGTCGCCGATTTTTAACTAAAATGATTGAAATTAGCGTATAGGCTTGATCCGGTGTCCGTTTTGGATGTTGTAAAATCCTATATTAGGGTAAAATCGCGCGCAGATTCCAAATTTGGGCTCAGAACTTGAAGATTCTAAGTAGAAATGACTCAAATAATAAAATCATTGATTTTTATACCATAAAAACTCATAATTACATGGACATTTCTTTATTAGTGAAGATGGGTACATTACATCCTTCCCCCCTTAAAGAAATCGAGATGTCCTCATCTCGTCATGAATTGGGGATAATCCTTTAAGAGTGTAGCTTCATCTTCCCAAGTTGCATCCTCTTCAGGGTAATCTTTCCACTGAACTAGATGTTCTACAAGAGTTCTATTTCGGAGTTGCCTTTCCCTAGAATCTATGATGCTACTGGGCTGTAATTCAAGGACTCCTTGAGTAGGGATTACAACTTGTTCATCATCAAGAATATGATCGAGACTGGGGACATATGGTTTTAACAAACTTACATGAAATACATTATGGACTTTGATATGGGCTGGGAGTTGGAGTTTATAAGCACTTTTACCTAGACACTTGATAACTGTATAAGGACCACAATACCTAGGGATGAGCTTCTTATATTTCCCAAGTGATAGAGAACTTCGTTTGGGTCGCACTCGTAGAAGAACTCTGTCTCCTTCCTTGAAGATCCTTTCAGACCTCTTGTTGTCAGCATAAAGCTTTTGTCGATCTTGGGCAGCTTTAATATCCTTTTGGATTGCCTTGGTCTGTTCCTCCATTTCTTCGAGCATTTTCCTGGATGCCTCAACTCTTATGGTTGGATCAGAGAAATTTAGAGGAGACAGGCATTCTTGCCCATAGAGTGCCTTGAATGGTGACATTCCTATGCTGTGATGATAAGACGCATTGTAGGCAAATTCTACTAGAGGAAGGTATTGAATCCACCTTCTGGGTTCCCGTCCACAGTATGCTCTGAGAATGTCTTCAATTACTTGATTGACTCTCTCAGTTTGGCCATCGGTCTCTGGATGATAAGCTGTGCTAAAGCAAAGTTGAGTTCCCAGAGCTTGAAATAAAGACTGCCAGAATTTTGAGGTGAAGTCAGAATCCCGATCACTTACTATCCTTTTTGGGAGACCATGAAGTTTGAGGACTTCCTTGATGAATATTCGAGCAACATCAGAAGCTTTGAAGGTCTTCTTTGCTCGTATAAGGTGAGCTACTTTGGTAAGTAAGTCCACTACTACTAGAATGGAGTCATATCCTCCTTGAACAGTGGTGGGGAGACTTGTGACAAAATCCATACTAATGCACTCCCACTTCATTTGGGGAATATCTAAGGGTTGAAGTTTTCCAGGCATCTTGACCCTTTCAGCTTTGATCCTTTGGCATGAGAGACATTGCTTCAAGTACCGAAGCACATCATTTTTCAAGCCTGCCCAATGAAAGCTCCTTCTTACAGCATTTAATGTTTTTGCATAACCTGGGTGTCCTGCAGAGCAGGGCTATCATGAGCTTCATGGAGGATTAGTTTCTTTAAAGCAGGATCCTTAGGGATACATAGCCTGTGATTGAAGTAGAGGCTTCCTTCATGAGTGGAGTATCCCTTGATTAGATTCTTCTCTTTCTCTGAATGTCCCCCTTCTTCTACTAACTTTATCATCCTCTGATAATCTGGATCATGAGATGAGACTTCTTCCACCTGATAATCTGATAATCTGGATCATGAGATGAGACTTCTTCCACCTTGACCAGTATGGGATTATTTGGCATTGAAATTGCATTCAAGAAAGATTTGCGGCTAAGTGCATCTGCTACCACATTATCTTTCCCAGGGCGGAATTTGATGTCGAAATCATATTCTTGTAGAATTTCAATCCATCTCCTTTGTCGCATGTTGAGGTTAGGCTGGGTGAAGATCCACTTTAGACTTTTGTGGTCAGTTACAAGCTGGAATTTGCCTCCCAAGAGATAATGTCTCCATAATTTGAGGCAATAAACAACTGCTAAGAGTTCCAAATCATGGGTGGCATAATTTGCTTCATATTGCTTCAGCTTGCGGGAAGTATAAGCAACTGGTCTTCCTTTTTGGCCTAAGACACCACCAAGTGCTAGACTACTAGCATCGGTAACCACTTCAAATTCCTTGGAGAAATCAGGAAGCTTTAAGACTAGGGCAGAAGTAATAATGACTTTCAGCTGATCAAAGCTATTTTGATGGATTGGCAGCCACACTATTTTGCAATCCTTCTTAAGAAGATCCGTCAAAGGTGCAGCTACCAAGGCATAATCTTTGATAAAAATCCTATACCAACCCGTGATTCCCAAAAACCCACGAACTTCACGAACTGATTTAGGGGGTGGCCATTCTAGAATATCCTTGACCTTGGCGGGGTCTACTTAGATGCCATCTTTGGAGACGATGAATCCAAGATACTCAATTTGATGAGTAAAGAAGGTACATTTGCTTTTCTTGGCATAGAGTTTGCGTCTGCGCAGCAATTGCAGAACTCTACGCACATGCTCCTCATGCTCTTCCATTGATTTGGAGTAGATTAAGATGTCATCAAAGAAAACAAGCACAAATTCATCCAAGTAAGGACGGAATATATCTTGCATTAGGCGGTTGAAGGTTGCAGGAGATTGGTTAACCCGAATGACATTACAGTAAACTCATAGTGGCCATAACGGGTATTGAAGGTTGTTTTGGGTATATCTGCTTCCTTGACTTTGATCTGATAGTAACCAGACCTCAAATCTATTTTTGAGAAGACTTTGGCCCCATGAAGCCTGTCAAGAAGTTCATCGATGCGAGGGATAGGATACTTATTCTTGATAGTGACTTGATTTAGCCCTCGATAATCTATGCAGAGGCGGAGAGTCCCATCCTTCTTTTTTTGGAAAAGAACAGGTGCTCCCCAAGGAGAGCTACTGGGGCGTACAAATCCTTGTTCAATGAGTTGGGAAAGTTGCTCCTTAAGTTCAATGGCTTCAGGAAGGGACATTTTATAGGGAGTTTTTGAGACGGGTTGAGCTCCAGGGATCACCTCGATTTCATGATCGACTTCTCGAGGAGGCGGTAATCCTGTAAGCTCGTCAGGGAAGATGTCAGAGAATTCTTGGAGCCAAGAGGGTTCTGTCTCCATACTAGGTTCAATGACTTTGTTGAGTTTGACTAAGAAAACTTGCTGACCCTTACGTGTCCCCTTGAGAAGATGTTTTGCCTTGACTACCCTAGATTTAGGTTTCCCTATGATCCCCTGAACAGATATTACTTGGCCATGCTCATTTTCAAAAGTGATACTCCCCTGGTTACAATGAATGCTAGCTTTATTTGCAATTAACCAATCCATCCCAAGGATTCCATCATAAATTCCTAGTGGCAAGACTCTAAAGTGACCATGAGTTTGCTCATTACCCAGTTCAAAATCAAGGTTTCCTATAGAGTGGCGAGATACTACTTCTTTCCCACTGGCTAACTCTACAATCATTCTTCTAGCTGTTTTTTGACCCAAGTTTAATTTTTGCAAACACCTAGGAGAAAGGAATGAATGGGTACTTCCACAATCAATCAAAAGTTGAAATGGCTTACCGTGATGAGTGGTGGGGGTTTGGATTACACCAAATTGTTTATTTGGACCTTCGTGTTCTACTGCCGCATGGACGGTGGCGCGCTCTTCTTCAGCCGTTTCCAAGGTCGGTTCTTCACTTATAACACAGGCAGTTCTAGCAACTGCTCCTCCGCGGCCTCTGCCACGGCCACTGCCTCTTGCACCTTGGTGGGTAGGGGTTCCAACGGCCTTGATTTCCTCTGTTACCTTGGAGAAATGATGTTGCCATCTTGGGACAGTTGGCTCTAAAGTGTCCCGGCTCATTGCACTCAAAACACAGAGGGCCTTCTCTGGAAGAGAAGCAGCATACGAGCGGGGGACAAAAGAGTTGCCTTGTCGCCCTCTGTTGTAGTAGGGGAAATTCTGTTGAGGTTTCTTGTAGGGTTGATCTCTAAGGTTTGCCTCAGGGTAAGATCTCTTTTGATTCTTCGGTTTGTTAGCCTTCATTTCTTTCACAAGGGGCTTTGCTCGTATGAGAGCATCCTGTAATGTGCTTGGCCTCATTGCTTCAAGGCGGGAATCTAGGGATTCATTTAGCCCTTGGCAGAAACGAGCCACTTCCTGGGAAGTAGTCATAGCTGGGGCATACTTCCGAAGGGTAATAAATTTGGAATAGTAGTCCTCAAGAGTTAAGCTGCACTGTCTAAGACTAAAAAACTCATTCATCTTTATGGATTCATGGGATGGAGGAAGATATCTTTCCTTCACTGCCTGCTTGATGTCTCCCCACGTTTGAGAATGCTCCGTGACTTCCTTGTCACGGCACCACTGTTTCCACCAGAGTTTAGCATCTCCAATGAGGCGAAACTGTGCGAGCATAGACTGATTTGCTACTCCAGTACCGGCAGCAGAGAAATAATCGTCCATCGCCTAAATCCAGACTTCAGCATCCTTCTCAACCTTTGAACCTTCTCCTTTAAAGGAGGGAGGTTGCATTTGCTTGAGGAGGAGCTTCTTCTCCTGGGTATCGGTGTAAAGCGCATTGGGAAGTGCAGGGTGGTCGTCCTGGCCATCATTGTAAAAATAATTTTAAGATTACAAGATTCATATTTGCACAACGCTTATTTTTTGGAGAGTAAAACATTGAAATTATTTTATTTCCAAATATTTACAAGGACAAGTTTTATTACAAAGATCTGAGACTAATATAATTAGTCTTATTTGACATCAAGGGAAATTCCTAGGTTTAACTATGACATAAGGGTAGAGCAGTCCACATAGGTGAAATATGGGGGTTCCGCTGTAGTTTCTAAGACTCTAAAAACTGATGGTAAGGGTGGTAAACTCTGGATTGGGGTAGATCCCAACACAGCTACTCTATCAGCAGGTAAGACCTGCATCACTTTGTCATACACCCAGCGATCCTGAGGTATGCGAACCCCATCTAGTCACAGAGGTGTCGGCCCTGGGGGTACCGACGAACCAAAATAAGCGGATCATCTTCAGCTTCTCAATCCAACGAATCCGCTTAAGATCGGTGGTGAGGTTCCCAATTTGATCTGCATGGATGAAGAAGTATCTCGGCCCACGATTCCAAAAATCTCTACCCCATCCTCTTTGAATACGAGAGAAATGAGGGAGGGATATCTTCTCTAATATCTGCACCATGGTGTCGCGGAACTCGAAATTCGAGGAGTGACTAGCAGTCTCGAAGATGCATTGGAAAACTAGAAACTTGGAGTAGGCATCTTCCTCTTCCTACAGTCATTCAAACATCAATTCAACTTATTTGTTTTAGTAGGATGTTTTTACTAATTAGCATTATGTTAGGTAAAACATTCATTGCAAAACAATCCTTAAATGACAATTCCTAGGAGCTAAGATCGGCTCTGATACCAATTGTAAGGTTCCTCCCTTCTAAAATCGGAGAAACACTTAAGATAGTCCGCTAAGTCTTATCTTGGAAAAATTTCCTATTCATCGATACCTTGACCCTGTAGAGATTCAAGGATACGATTCATAGGTATGACCTAGCTCTATCCCGCAGGGGGAGCGTGATTTTCTAAACATCAAATCACCCATAAAGCAATTGATCATAAATTGGGCAACTACTAGACAACGCTTTTTTCCTCATCTTATGCAAGGCACAGCCGCTGGCCTAGTCTTCTAGAATAGAGTTGCCCAGGAACCTAACTATCTAACATAGGGCTTTCACTTAATCTGTTGGAAAGCTACCCGACTAATCGGGTCCACCCGTCCGTAGGATGGTGCCGTCAGGGCATTCCATCTTCCCACTTTCCACCCTACTCACGCATCAATTTGTTTTCTAATTAATCCTACCACACTGTTTGACATAAATAAACATATTCCTTAATTAAGGTCCTTTTTCACAAGGTTCGTTAAAACAGCCTTCTTACACAATACAATCATACCAAAGACAAGATGTAATTATATAAAAAGTTTATACATGAACCAATTCCATACAAGCCAAACCGGCTCTCTTATTCTTATTCTGCCGATGATCTAGAATTCGGCCTTCCAGCCTCTACATGCTGGGCAAAACCCTATGAGACCATACACCTCATCGTCGGCCGCTGGCGAGGACTCAAGCCGGGCTGTCGCCCTCTCAGGCTCCATCGCTCCATCCTCCCGCCCCTCAAAGGGATGTCTGCACGCTCAGAGGGATGTCTGCACGCTAGGGTGGGCTTATTTAGTGCACTAGCTTGGGCCCTCAAAACTAGGCAGCCTCATAATCTCTCGCCTCAATCGGTGATCCTTATTCTCCCAAAGGTATGAGGGATACCTTGGGCCATTCCTGGGCTTTGCTAACGACGTCGCCCGGCTACACAAGCACCGAACGGAGTTAGCGTTGAAGCTAAAAAAATCTTGAATTCTAAAGATAACAACTTCAATACAATTTACTAAATATAGCATTCACAATTCATGAAGATAACAATTTCAACGCAATTTATCGAATACAACATCACATAATTCGTAACTTCATATAATTTTTATGTCGTCATTTTAAAAGGAAAAGACACCATTCATTAACACTAATTTAAGAAAAATCTCTTCTTTTAAAAATTAACCAAGCTAACCTAGCCACCGTTTCCTTGAGGGGCTTGAAAAGGGAGGACTGGAGCCGCATTGGGCGCATCTTCCCCCATCTCGTTGTTACGTGCTCCTCTTGAGGCAATATTTTGTCATCTCCGAGATGAGGCCATCTTAGGTGGCGCCTTGTAGAGCTCGCTGCTGCGATCGAAACGCTTCAGTCGGATCTGAATTCCGAGCTCGTTTGCTCACCGTATGAGCAAAAGAATATGGCGCACGAACCCTTTCTTGAGGCAAAAAACCCTTATTAAAGTCTACGCAAATGGGGGGGGGAATTGTGAGATGTCCTTAAGGGCAAAAACGTGGAGAGGGCTGGGAGGGGCTGCTGGCAGTCTCTTCACACGCGGGGGGAAGACTTAAGAACACTACCTCTAAGGAAGAGGGAGATGGAGGAAAATTGGCTTATCTGAAAAGAGCCAAATGAGGGGGTGTGAGAGGGGTGGCTACAAGGGCGGCTGTGCTGCAGCAATTACGCTACACAGGGCCGGACGGCGGTACGGACGACGGTACAACAGGGCATACGCTACACAGAAATGCGTGCCGTCTGTGGAGCACCCCGGGGGTTTATATAGCTGAGGGGTGAGGGTACGGGCGCTGCGCAAAGCAAGGACGAAAGCACGGTGTACCTTCAAAGGCTATGGATCAGTGGCCTGCATGGGTCTAGGGGAAAGGTACGGTGTCGGTTGTCCGAGAAAGGAGTGGTACGCATGTACCTTATCTGGTTTGGGGCAGCATGGGTGTCCACGTAGGGGTACGCGTGGACCATACAGTGGGCGGCCGTCCTTTGGTTCTCGGGCGGCCATTGTGCGGGCACCCTAGTAAGTGTCTACGGACCAAATTTTGGGGCGGGGTACCCAAATTTGAGACGCCTGCCTCGATTTGCGTGCCGGACCGCCCCGAGGGGCGAAATTTTTTTTTGTCCGGGGGGTTCTCCTGGTCGTAGGGGTTCAGACCGTTCGTCAATCGGACGCCCGGTCGTGGATTTATTAAGGTTTAAAGGTCGCCGATTTTTAACTAAAATGATTGAAATTAGCATATAGGCTTGATCCGGTGTCCGTTTTGGATGCTGTAAAATCCTATATTAGGGTAAAATCACGCGCAGATTCCAAATTTGGGCTCAGAATTTGAAGATTCTAAGTAGAAATGACTCAAATAATAAAATCATTGATTTTTATACCATAAAAACTCATAATTACATGGACATTTCTTTATTAGTGAAGATGGGTACGTTACAGGATGGATGTGTATGAATGAGATATGGTGTGGATAGAAGTGATGTGATATAATGTATGTGATGGTATGGTTATGAGAATATATGTGGTGGTATGAATGAACGAATGTGATGGATATGAATGAATGAGATGTGATGGGTGTAAATGGATGTGATGTAATTGAATGTGATGGATGAGAATTAAATGTGGTGATGTGATATAATGTGGATAGAATGTATGTGATGGGATAGTTATGAGAATGTATGTGGTGGTATGAATGAACGAATGTCATGGATATGAATGAATGAGATGTGATGGGTGTAAATGGATGTGATGTAATTGAATGTGATGGATGAGAATTGAATGTGGTGATGTGATATAATGTGGATAGAATGTATGTGATGGGATAGTTATGAGAATGTATGTGGTGGTATGAATGAACGAATGTCATGGATATGAATGAATGAGATGTGATGGGTGTAAATGGATGTGATGTAATTGAATGTGATGGACGAGAATTGATGTGGTGTCATGTGAATTGTGATATGAACGATTATGATGTGATGAGAAAGGGAATACAGATGAAATAAATGAGGAATGATATGGAACAATGTGGAAAGATGAGAGTTCGCTATAGAAATTGTATTTAAAACCTGTTTTTTAAAATGAGTGTTTTATGTCAAGAATGCTGGGGAAGCATTTTGACCGTCTTGTGAATGAGGTCGTGGTGGAGACCTAATCTGATAAAGTTGCAACTAACGGAGAGTCAATGGTGGAGGACGTCTCGCGTAGCAAGGTCGGCCGAGGTCTTGACCAGCCTTGGTTCGATTAAAATGGTGAGCTTCTTCCGGTATAGTGGATGAGGGACCAAGGAAGCGGCCTATGAGTGAAGCGCTAGGTGACCTGCGAAGGATCCTAGAGAGTGCTGACCATACGGTGCTCGAGCTCTGGGTCGCCAAAGATACCCACACGTGCGTCGTGGAAGATATTGGAACAAGGAGTAAGATCGAGTTGTTTTCTGAATTCGGGCATGGATCTGGTTGATTGACTTTGCTGGTCCTCAACGGATGAGTCCATGGTTTTTTTATATGGATCTGTTGGTTGATCTTAATGATCTTCAACGAAGATTCCATTTTGATATGTAAATATTACCGAGTACTATGAGCTAGGAACCATCGAAAAGAGCGGTGGTGAGCGTTCTGGTTGCCAATGATGCAATAGGTACACTGAGGAGGAAGGAATGATTGGAAATTAGAATTCAACCAAAAATTTTTGCAGGATTATGATCACTGACTATGATTTCATTAAATGATTGTCTTAAAGACACCTGAATCTGTGAAAAAGGCAATTTCATATTGGGTGTGTAAGTGGTATGACTAGTTTTAAGTTTGCATGAATATCCGGCTAGGGGGCTTGGGAACTCTTTTCCCTGGTATACCCGGGACAAAACCTAATCAAATTCTTATTTGGATCCCATCACTATAGTGGTTGGGTGGTTGGCTAACCCACGGGACTGGATGGGGTTAGGTTGGACTGATGGATCCCTAAACTGAGACTCAATTCTGTTATGGTACGATAGATCCAAGACAAAAATTATTCTATGGAAAAGAATCAACGGTTGTGCCTCTCAATGAGGAAAAAAGCATTGGTCTCTATGATCCAAGTGTAATCGTTCCCTGATTTGATTATGGGACTTACGGGTTTGGTCAGATCAGTTTAGTTAGTTAAGACTTTTTGACTACGTTAGAGAAAAATTATCCTGGAGGAATCGCTCGTGCTTTCCGGGCAAGGAAAGTTTTTTTGGGTTCTGTTTTGGAAGAATGGATGGATTAGTCTCTTTTCCGGATATTCGTAGGCGAGGCCCCGAGTGAGGGACCCTAGCTCACACAAGAAGTGCTACTTCCGCTCTACTAGCCATGAATTCGTTGCGTGGTGGGGACAGGGACCTTACAGCTAGTATCAGAGAAAATTTGGCTAAAGTGAATCAACTGAGAAGCCCAAAAATGTCAAAATTAATGAAGTAGCAGTAAAAGGTTGAAATTGTGTGATAAATTCATACAAATTATTATTCAGACTGAAATTCATAAATTGGTAATTGGGTCTTCAGATGGAAGTACCGCAATTATATGGAATCCCTGACTTGCTTGAGGCCTAGACATGATGGTATTTACCTTATAATTCCAAGGACCGTGACTACCCGTATATACCGAGGGTATAACTACAGCTGGAAATATATACGAGTAAATCTAAGATCTTGAAATTATAAGCAAAATTGCTATCCAGATGATGAATTCGAATGTGGTTGATATGATTTTAAAATTCTTGTTGAGAACTGATGAGTTGATTTGGATCCTAATTGAAAAAAAGATGATTCCTGAATTTTGGTTGAAATGTAATAAGCTGAACAAAACCACAATGAGGATGATTGGGACGAGTCCCTGTGGATGATGTTCATAACTGGAATGACGATAATGACTTCAGCAAATCACTATGAGATTAGTGGATTGTGCTTTAAATCATAAATAAAGGGACTTAAAAAGAATTTTCATATTGATAGGAGCATGGATCGAGGTGGTCGTGGTACCCAACTCGACGAGGAAGAGCTCGACTTGGATGTTCATAAAACTCTTCATAGATCGCAGCCTAGACCTTTCAAGGGTGAAGGGTAAAACTTGGGTGAGGCTCTGGAAAAGTGGATCGAAGCAATGGAAGAGTACTTCAATGTCACCGAGTACAATGAGAAGAGCAAAATGGCTCTTGCAAGACTGAAGATAGTAGAAACAGCCAGAGTGGCATGGAGAAACCACTGCAAGACAAACCGTCTAGATCAGAATACCCAAACATGGAATGACCTCAAAAATTACCTAAGGACGAGGTTCTGTCCTCCCGGCTTTTTGGAAACAAAGATGAACGAATTCTTAGAGTTAACCTAGGGGATCATAACTATTGAATTATATCACCAAGCATTCGCTCTCCTCCTCCTCAAATTCTCGCCAACCACCGCTAGATGAAGATCAGCTGATGGCCAGGTTCATTCGGGGACTGAACGAACCTTTGAATATCCTGGTGAAGAATGCCAAGCCAGTTTCCATGGCTGAAGCAACGCGGATGGCGAAGGATTTCACCAAGGCCGTTGATGTCAAAGTCCCGTCGAAGCTAGCACCATCACCTTTCTCAAAAGGTTTTTAATTCCAGAAGGTGATTCCAACCTTCCGCCGCCTAAAAGATATCAGGGTCAAGCCTAGGATATGGGAAGTTGGAGAATGGAAGAAATGTCCTTTTCCTGAAACTCAATCCCCTGGAATTCAACTTCAGAAGTTTCACCCTTGAACGAGGGACTGAAATGCTATAACTGTCAAAGATTTGGACATCACAGTATGGATTGCCCAACACCTTTTGGATCAAGGTTTTCGGGGCAGGGAAATCAGGGATCAAGATTCCAGATTCTAGCTCCTTCCTTCCAGAGTAATCACGTTTCTTTCCGCCAAAATCCAGAAAATCCCAGAGGTAGCCCCTCTAACCAACCTGCAGTCTCAATCCAAAGTAATGCAAGACCTCCCTCAAATTAGGGGAAGGCAAAGAGAGAGATATTTCCAAATCGATCGTCCACTTCCAAGGCAATAACGCTAGAAGTAATTGAAGAAGAAGAAGATGATGAAAGAGATTATACTCCACCTGCGAGATGAGGACATCTCGTGTTTTTCAAGTGGGAGAGAATGTAAGATTCCTCCCCAACCCCTCAAGATGTCCAGTTTCTTCCCCTATAATCAATCCCCTTTTCAGAATAATAAAAGATCTTGTTTCTACCTGTTTTGGCCTAGAGAGAGAAAATGTTCTAGAGAGAGATAACTCAGTTTTTAGATATCTTTGGATGGAAAAATATCCTTTCTTATTAAATTAAATTCCCCTGAAACAGAAGTTTAAAAAGAATTTCCTGAGGTGCATTAGAAATAAATTATCATATGCTCAAAAGGCCTTAGCCTAAGGGTCCAGATTTTTCGAAAGTTTTGGATTAAGGTTCTGAGGGACCAAATAGATTAATCCAAATGTATGGAGGAGATAAATTGAAGAAATAAATAAAAAACTCCCAAAAATGAGTAAATACTTACATAAGATAAAGAGTGGGCTAAGGACCAAGGAAAATAGTTAAAAAACTGATTTTTGACACCTCAAAATGGGAATTTCCCCTCATGAAGGAGGTGCCTTTTTTCTCATCATTGCTTAATCAATAAAATGAGATATTTCATCTCTCCTCTCTCCTAATTCAAGTCTAGTTCCAAAAAGTAAGCTGAACTGACCCAGAAATAGTTAAAAATTGACCAAACTGATCTGGAAAATTCTAGAATCAGTTTGCTTGGTTTGAGGCTCACTTTTTCCTATAAATAGAAGCCTCCCTCTTTGTAAAAGCTTAATAGTGTTTATGCACTATTACTTTACTTCTCCTCCCCCAGAGCCAAAAACATTGAATTCACTTGATAATTCACTTGTTTTTGACTAATTCCTCTACAAAGAATTGGTGGCCACTCTTGATCCAAACAAGAGTAGAACCCCCAATCCCTCAAGCTAAAGGAAAGCTCACAAACTCCATGTAAGTTATTAATTCTACTTTTTTAAATTCTAATCTATGGTTTTCTGAATTCTTTGCTTTTTTAATGTGATTATGGATTATAAGCCTTGATGAAAAGGCTTCCCCCTTCTCTTCATTAAGAATTTCAGCCTTTCTTTATCTTAAAATGAGTAATAAATAAATTGAGTTAAACTTTTCCTATTGATTACTCTTTAGAAGTGACAATTTGATTAGATTAGAGTGCTTTATTTCATCTTGGGATAAATTTTAAAGTAAATTCAGAATGTAAAAATTGAGAAACAGTCAGCCATACAACGGAGGTTATGGTAAAATTTTCTTAAATTTTGTGGAAATAAGTTTTATCTTTATGTTATTCAAAAAGAATAATCCCCACCATTTGTGCATTCTACAAGAAATTCTTTTTATCTTAAAAGTGTTATTCCTATTTTATGCATAAATAGATGTATAAAAGGATTTTTTTAATTATAAAAGTGTTTTTTTATTAGATTCAATTTCTATGCATAGAAAGATGCATATTGGATATTTTTTATTATAAAAGTGTTATTTTCATTAGATTCAATTTCTATGCATAGAAAGATGCATATTGGATATTTTTTAATTATAAAAGTGTTATTTTCATTAGATTCAATTTCTATGCATAGAAAGATGCATATTGGAAATTTTTATCATAAAAGTGTCATTTTCATCAAATTCAAATTCTATGCATGGAAAGATGCATAATAGAAATTTTTATTGTAAAAGTGTCATTTTCATCAGATTCAAATTCTATGCATGGAAAGATGCATAATAGAAATATTTTTATTATAAAAGTGTCATTTTCATCATATTTAATTTCTATGCATAGAAAGATGCATATTGAAAATCATTTTATTTTAAAAGTGTTATTCCTATTAAATTGATTTTATGCATAAATAGATGCATAAAGAATTTTTATATCAAAATTAGATTCTCTTTAATTCTATGTTTAATTTCCATGAATATTTGATAAATGAATAAGTAAATACTTTGAGAGGGAAAATTCTATCGTTTCATATTCACTCGGTTTTTAAAGAGAAAATTTAGGAAATCTATCGAAGTCGAAATATTCACATAGATGTGAATGAAGGGATGAATAGATGTGATGTGAATAGAGGTGATGAGATGTGAGGTGAATAGATGTGAAGAGATGTGTGATGAGAATCAGATAGATGTGAATGAAGAGATGAATAGATGTGATGTTAATAGAGGTGATGAGATGTGAGGTAAATAGATGTGAAGAGATGTGTGATGTGAATCAGATAGATGTAAATGAAGGGATGCATAGATATGATGTGAATAGAGGTGATGAAATGTGAGGTAAATAGATGTGATGAGATGTGTGATGTGAATCAGATAGATGTGAATGAAGGGATGAATAGATGTGATGAGAATAGAGGTGATGAGATGTGAGGTGAATAGATGTGATGAGATGTGCGATGTGAATCAGATAGATGTGCATGAATGAATGGATGGATGTGATGTGATTAGGGGTGAAGATATGTGAGGTGAATAGATGTGATGAGATGTGATGTCATGTGAATGAGGATTTAAATGAATGATATGGGATGTGAGTGGATGTATGTGAAAGAATGGATGTGAATGTATGTAAAAGAATGTGATGTGGATGTGTATGCGAAGGAATGTGATGTGATGAAAAATGATGTGATGTGACATGAATATATGTGGATGTGAAGTGATAGATATGAATGTATGAATGGATGTGGGTAGTCATATAGGTGAACGATTGGATGGATGTGTATGAATGAGATATGGTGTGGACAGAAGTGATGTGATATAATGTGGATAGAATGTATGTGATGGATGGTTATGAGAATGTATGTGATGGTATGAATGAACGAATGTGATAGATATGAATGAATGGATGTAAATAGATGCGATGTAATTGAATGTGATGGACGAGAATTGATGTGGTGTCATGTGAATTGTGATGTGAGCGATTATGATGTGATGAGAAAGGGAATACAGATGAAATAAATGAGGAATGATGTGGAACAATGTGGAAAGACAAGAGTTTGCTATAGAAACTTTATTTATAACCTGTTTTTTAAAATGACTGTTTTATGTCAAGAATGCTGGGGAAGCATTTTGACTGTCTTGTGAATGAGATCGTGGAGACCTGATCTGATAAAGTTGCAACAGCTGACGGGAGGATGTCTCGCGTAGCAAGGTCTCGGCCGAGGTCTTGACCAGCCTCAGTTCAATTAAAATGGTGAGCTTCCGTAATAACGGTGGATGAGGGACCAAGGAAGCGACCTATGAATGAAGCGTTAGATGACCTGCGAAGGATCCTAGAGGGTGCTGACCATATGGTGCTCGGGCTCTGGGTTACCGACGAAGATACCCACACGTGCGTCGTGGAAGATATTGAAACAAGGAGTAAGAGTTGTTTTCTGAATTCGGGCATGGATCTGGTTGATTGACCTTGCTGGTCCTCAAGGGATGAGTCCATGGTTCTTTTATATAGATTTGTTGGTTGATCTTGCTGATCTTCAATGAAGATTCCATTTTGATATGTGAATATTACCGAGTACTATGAGCTAGGAACCATCGAAAAGACCCCTGAGTGGATAGGTGGTGAGCGTTCTGGTTGCCAATGATACCATAGGTACACTGAGGAAGGAATGATTGAAAATTAGAATTCAACCAAAAATTTCTGCAGGATTATGATCAGTGTGACTATGATTTCATTAAATGATTGTTTTAAAGACAGCTGAATCTGTGAAAAAGGCAATTTCATATTGGGTGTGTAAGTGGTGTGACTAGTTTTAAGTTTGCATGAATATCCAGCTAGGGGGCTTGGGAACTCTTTTTCCTCATATCCGAGACAAAACCTAACCAAATTCTTATTTGGATCCCATCACTACAGCGGTTAGCTAATCCACGAGACTGGATGAGACTGATGGATCCCTAAATTGAGACTCAATTCTGTTATGGTACGATAGATGAAGTAAATCCCGGACAAAAATTGTTCTATAGAAAAGAATCAACGGCTATGTCTCTCAATGAGGAAAAAAGTGTTGGTCTCTATGATCCAAGTGCAATCTTTCCCTGATCTAACTATGGGACTTATGGGTTTGGTCAGATCAGTTCAGTTAGTTAAGAATTTTTTACTACGTTAGAGAAAAATTATCCTGGAGGAATCGCCCGTGCTTTCCGGGCAAGGAAAGTTTTTTCGAGTTCGGTTCTGGAAGAACCGATGGATTAGTCTCTTGTCCGAATATCCGTGGGCGAGGCCCCGAGTGAGGGACCCTGGCCCACGCATGAAGTGCTACTTCCGCTGCTAGCGGCCATGAATTCATTGCGCGGTGGGGACAGGGACCTTACATGATTAATCATGCAATTAGCAAGAAATCATGCATAATGCCTAAGTGATTTAGCCTTTCACCAAAGGATGGAAACAACCTTCCATAAGCCTAGATTGAAAGGCATGAGGCTCCAAGAGTCATGATGACTGATGTCCAATGATATCAAGAGGTCTCAAAAGGTCAAGAAAGGTAAAATGATAGTCCATGAGCCCCCTTTTATACTAGAGCCCATGACCAAGGTCCTATACCGAATCTAAAGGTGTTGCTTCATTACATTTTGTATTCCCTTTGCTATAGAAGATATATCCATGATCATTTTATCTACTCAAATCAAAGTTTTTTTTTGAAAAGAGAGAGTGAGAAACAGTTGTTTTGTGTTTTCAGTTTGGGTGAGTTTGTTTCTTGTCAAGAAGGATGAGTGTGGTTACATAGGGTGTGTGTCCGTGAAAAAACAACACATTAAGAGCTTCTCTCAAAATTGTTTGCTCATCAACAACTTTGCTCTTCTCCCTCTCCTCCAGATGTTCCCTCTCTTTAGTTTTCTTTCCAGGTTTTTCGTTTGTGTTGAGAGAGTGCATGTGTATGTGACTAAGTTGTTATCTTCCAATGAGAGAATAGAGGACACTATAGAGGGTTGTTCTCCTTTATTGCTTTCAATATGTAATACTGAATTAAAACACATTTTGTACGTCACTAAAAGAAAGGCCAGTTTATTTAATGTTTAAGGAAAAAGGCTAGAACATTGAACTTAAACACTGCACACATCTAAATTCTTGTACATCACTGAAGGAATGATTTGAGAGGATGCACGTCCCACACCTTTGTATGGTTTGTAATAACTCAAGTTCATACACAGAATTACTCGAACACATACATCAAACACCATATGACTCGAAACAACATAGTTTGTCTTGCAAGTTGGTTTTATTTATCGATACTCAATCTTCATGCCTTGGATGGTCACACTGCCTGAACCGGAGGTCTCAGAGTCCACTAAGATGGTGATCACCACCCACTCGTCATCCTCGATCCCCAGCCGCTTGAGGTTGTCTCCAATTTCAAGCACGCTGTTGGTAAACAGGTGCTTGGAGGTGCCAGGGGATGGCACGAAGTTGGAGGATCCCACGTATTCAGCAGTATAGATGGGAGTGGTGGGACTTGCTTTGGGCTTGTTGACGAACACCTTGAGGTGCACATAGGCTTCCCGGGTGACCTCCAACCCTTGGATGACGAGAACTTCTTCAAGTTCCTTGGGCTTCTTCTCTGACGGCCGCTTGACAAGGGCGATGAAGGTGGAGCCTAGGTTTATGGGCTCATAGCTATTCTGCTCAGATGCGGGGTTCATCTCTTGCACACCATGGGCTCTTGCATAGGGTACTTGGCTACCGGTGTTAGTGGGGGAGGGCTGAGGTGAGAAGTTAAGCCACATGTCGTCGCCTTCCCTCATGTGCTCGTAGGTGATACCCAGATTCTCGTTGTCGAGGGCGTCCTTGGCTTTCACCTTGACGAGGTTCTGGTTCTCGTCGTAGAAGAAGAACTCGGCATCTAAAAAGTCCGCGTCCATAGGCTCCGCCCGACGCCCGCCCGGGATGGACCTCCACACCTCCCAGAGCCTGTCCACGTTACTGTGGTGAGCGTAGAAGATGGGATCCCTGGACGCCGTTGTGAATACGCCCATGTCCGCGCGAAGCTTTCTGCCGGGGTCGCCTGTCCAGAAGTGGATGCCGCTGTGGGCGTTCATCTCCAGCGCTCCGCCAAGAGGGGCGTTTGCGACGGAAGAGCTCGACAGGTCGCTCCCTTTCCTGCACATCAGTAATATCGATGAGCTTGGCAACACCGAAGCCTGATGCAAAAGTAGTGAATGGGTAGAGCAAGGTTTACCTGTATGGGCCTCCCATGAACATATCTGCCGTGGATGCGGTGACCACGGACTGATACATGACGTTGAGGTTCTCACTGAGGATGTCGTGGGGGCTTGCAGTTGTGGTCTCATTGGAACCCACATTGAGCCGGACAAACTGAGTGGCGGGCAGGTGCTTGCGGTTGCGTTTGGCATCAAACACAGCGGTGCCTTTCTTGGCGAAGAAACGAGGCATAGTGTTGCCAATGCCATCCGCTTGGTTGTCCCAGTTCCAGTACAGGAGGGCAAAGCCAGGGTCGCCTATAAGGCTGCCCAGGATCCGCTCATGGAAGTAGAGGTACCAGAGGTGCCACGGCAAGAACAACCAAGAGAAGTGCACCTGCAGCGTTATGTTGGTGTCCCGCTCTTGTATGCCCCATTGCAGAAGGCGCAGTGTATGTTGGCTTGTACTGCAAAGCTCCGCGGATCGTCTTTAGGCAGATTCTTCATGAGCTTGTAGACCTTGTTGTACTTCCTAATGTAGTCGGCACTCGCCCTGTGTGCTGGCCTCCTTACTCGCTTCTTCAGCAGCGGGTACCGCTCGAACGAAAAGTCCACCACCTGGAGGTTACGCCAAGGCAAGCAGCAGTTGAGCGTTTGCTTGGTCGTGACGTTAGGATTCGGCGAGGTTGCGGTGGCATGCTCGCACCGGCGAAGGTCAGGTGTGGCGATGGGCGCTGCATCTGCGCCGCCAATCGTTCCGTGCTCATCAGGTGCGATGAGGAGGAGAAGTACAGCAGCTGCTGCCAAAACCATGACCGAGAAGCTTATCTCCCTCATGGGAATGGCGGGCGCCAATGACAGGATCCCTCTACCTTAACGGCACTTCCGCCCTTGATTCTATCAGCGTCTCTCCCTTACAACACCCACTCCCTTATAAGATTGCGATTGTTTCTTATATAGCTGCAAAGTTCTGCAAACTTGCTTCTTGTAATTTCCTTTGACCTTTTCCAAAGCACGAGCGATACAATTAGCAGTATCGCTACTCCATTTTAATGCCCACTCCATTATCGCTACTCCATTTTAATGCCCACTCGTGCAATGAGTCTCCAAAAAGACCCGAGGGTGTCCAGTGGCTATAAGCTTCGGCTGTCCGGACTCTTGGTGTCAAGTCTCAAATTGCAAGGCCAGCTAGAGCCGGGCGGCCCAGCCAATTTTTTGGAACGTAGTCACTGATCGTCTTCGAAAAAAAAAAGGCAACTTATTGTAATTTTTACTGGTTAGTTTTTTTTTTATAAGCGCTTAAAGAGTGTGTTATATGAGGGGTTGTCACCTACTACTTGTACCCCACCCAACCACAAAGCATTCACTTCACCACAATGGTGCCCAACTCCAAGTCGTTACGTCTATCGGTTGGTGACGGCAAGAGCTTGGGTTCTTTTTCGAAGGAACGCCCTATCCACTCCACTAGTGACCTAGGGATGCCGGCTAGAACTATGAAAAAGCTTACGCGTTTTTTCATGGTCTTTATTTTAAGGATTCATTTATCATATCTTTAAGTTATGTAATCGGAATGTAGTATACATTTTGAGAGCTAGAATCAGGTAGATTGAGGTGTCTTTTTTAATTGGTTTTTAAAAAATGTGCATTGGTCGGTGCTTAAAGAGAGGATGGGCTTTCAATGGACCTTTTAAAGGCACTACACTACCACCAACCCACATGAAAGGGTGTACGAAATTGGCACTCAAAACATAAAACATTATGTAAAATTGACCTATTAATCATGACAATAAAAACATAATAAACAAAGAATTTAAAAAGAGTTAAAAACGAATTTATTACTAGTAACACAAATATTACAATATTACATATGTTCAAGCAATGCACATTGCAACTACATGCTACCTTACACATGTTTCAAATCAAAAGTTTGAACAACCCATAGGCTCATAAATACCAGAGCAACATTAATATAATGAAGCTATGCTTGTTGAGAGAAGTTATTGCCATTAAAAATAGCCTTGGGCCACCACCTCAAATTTTCAATAAATGGGACATGATAAACTATTAACCTTCCAATTCGGATAACTTACAAATACCAAGCGGAAAGTTGGTACAAATTCTAATGAATCACTACATTTAAAAAAAGTGCATTCTATAAACAATGTTCTACCCACTCAATAAGAATCATACTAAAAGGTATACTAAAAACGGTGCTAAACAAAACCTACACATGCACACATATGTATAAGCTAAAAGATGCTTTCAAACAATATTCTTTAGATCTTAAGAGACAAGACCTACATATATCTATAAACATAAAATTACTTTCAAAGAAAACAAATTTACCTTTTAGTTCTAAATGAGAGATGTGAAAGATTATGGTCCAAAGACTAACATAACATAGGTGAGTTTACCATTCAGATAATGTCACATGAGCACGAAGGAGATAACTAAATAAATAAGGACATAAGTACACACCCTCTAGGATTAAGCTTAGAGGCAATACAATTTTCCATAGAATATCCCAAAATCTTTCTTCTAGTATAAGTATATAGATAGCTCCATGTAACAATTCCTACCTCACAAATGGAAGACATAAATTTTACTTTGTAGGGTTTATAGGCAAATCAAAGGGATTCTCATGCAATTGCCATCAATATTAACGAAAACTAATTGGGGGAAGAGGAACAAGGCTCACCGTCAACTACTGAATCCATTGATAATATCTCCTTAAATTTTTTCATAAATGTTTAGTTACCTTCCAATCTGATATTAGAAGATGTAAGAGACATGGAGATATCATTAGAAAATGGAGACATGAAGATGTAAGAGACATGGAGATATGAAGCTGTAAGAGATACGTAGATAGAGCATAGAAATTGAGTGTGCATTTTTTCTTTATTAAGTGTTTTTTTTCCATTCTAAAATTTAATAACAAATTTTGTGGTTTTTTTTCTTTGTGAATTTTGTTTCTATATTCTCATTGTGTCCATAGTCACACTTACTTAGTTAGATCCTTTATGAAATTGTACCAACCCAAAAAAAACATATGCAAGAAAATTCAAATTTGTTATTCATTCATAGGTGTTAGTATAGGTGTTATGACGGCTATAATTTTTAGTATAACTGTTGCTATAGGCATCAAAAATTTTGATGGCTATATTGGCACATATACAAGTGGTTATATTTTGACAACTAAATACAGTTGCATATATCAATGGTTGAAGCTGTAAGAGATATGTAGATAGAGCATAGAAATTGAGTGTGCATTTTTTCTTTATTAAGTGTTTTTTTTCCATTCTAAAATTTAATAACAAATTGTGTGGTTTTTTTTCTTTGTGAATTTTGTTTCTATATTCTCATTGTGTCCATAGTCACACTTATTTACTTAGATCCTTTATGAAATTGTACCAACCCAAAAAACATATGCAAGAAAATTGAAATTTGTTATTCATTCATAGGTGTTAGTATAGGTGTTATGACGGCTATAATTTTTAGTATAACTATTGCTATAGGCGTCAAACATTTTGATGGCTATATTGGCACATATACAAGTGGTTATATTTTGACAACTAAATACAGTTGCATATATCAATGGTTGTATCACTACAACACAAAAAGAGCACAACCGCATCCATACTACAACACATCGAGAGTGTAGCAATGTTTTTTACCTCACCATTTGTGAACAAGTAAATTCTAACCATAATATTTTATTATATTATCCTTATGCATGTTTAATCTACACTCGATGTGTCTCTTCTTACAAGGTTGTGTTTCACGTGGATATAAATGACAAGAAATGGTGGTATTTCATACAATTCACTCCTTGTTCAAAGCGTATTCTTCAAGATAAGGATGTTAAAGAGCTCATGGACGAAGTGGAAGTCAAAAATGAACATGCAAAGGGTCAAGTACAAGATGAAGAACATGAGATCCCACCAGCTAATCAAGATGAAGAACATGAGATCCCACTAGCTAATCAAGATGATGGTGGCTCTATCCAAAATGATGAGGAAGGATTTGAACCAAGCATGATGATGATGAGCACACCAGCAATGGGATAGGTCTTTTTGTTGGGACATATGGATCCTGAGATAGACCAATTAGCAAGTATGGATTTGATAGAAGATGCAATAGATGTTGGGCCAAGCTCACCCTAATTCATAAACAATTTCTAAATTCTCCAATCTTGATTTAGTCCATATTTGATTGTATCATAATACATTTGGTGCTTCTTCTTTTGTGATATTGGGATTACATTTTGTGCTTCTTCCTTTGTGATACTGGGATATTTTGAGCTCTATGGAATGTCTGGATTTTTTTCCCAGTGGGTGGCTATACACACGGCTATAGCTGCGTTATAACCGCACATGGCTATAGCCACATGCATAGTTGCATGCTAGAATTCTACACATCTTACACACCTATCTGGGTCCCCTCTCTCTACTCTCTCTCCTCTTCACACACGGCTATGTTGTGTGACAATGCTCCCCATCTCTTGTAGTACATCAATGAATATATCCAAAGCCATCATTGTTTTCTCCAAAAAACAAATGGTGCCCATACGTTTTCACTAAGATTTAACTATATCCTTTAAAAAAATCAAGAAAAGGAATCAAAATGAACCTCTTATAGTGTCCTCTATACTCCTATATGCACACTATTTAAAGTCTAAATAGAGTGTGTGTCCTCAAAAACATCGATAAAAAGCATCAAAATGAAATGTTTCTTGTACACTCCATTAGAGCAAGTTTGAGCTCATTCTGGGACCCTCTAAGGATTTCACATGAGAATATTCCTTTAAAAATGGGAGCATGGAAAATATTCAACAAATCATCTCCAAATCTGTTGGAGTTTTCATTTTCACAACCTATTCTCTGAGAGCTTTTCAATGATATATAGCATTATGGGGGTTGGACATGGGAGGGGAAAGATACCGAGAAGATTCCTTTCTTCTCCCAAAAGATTCACCCACATTAAGAAGAAAGGAATCTTCTCGGTATCTTTCCCCTCCCATGTCTAACCCCCATCATGCTATATATCATCGGAAAGCTCTTAGAAAGTAGGTTCTGAAAATGCAACATCTGACAAAAAATTTCTATGCCCCCATTTTTAAAGGAATATTCTCATGTGAAATCCTTAGACTTGCCCCAAAATGAGCTGAAACATTTTCTAATGCTACACTCACACTATATAAAGAGTGTGTGTCCTCAACAACAAAGCATCAAGATAAACATGTTTCCTCTACACTCCTACACTCACATTCTATTAAGTTTAAAAATAGCTTTCTTTGTCTATCCAATATGATTTCTTGATTAGTGTTTTAGGTTTCTCAAAGGTTGGAAACCTAAGATGGAAATAAGAAGAGAAAAAGTATGTTCTTGATCTTCTTCATTGGTATAGGAAGAATAAGTATTCACCAACACTACTGAATTACAGGGGGAAAGAGAGGTATTCTTTATACTGGTTTGCACCATAGATATCCAAGAATGCACAACCCTCTCATGTGGAGAAGCTAGGGTGTTCTACCTTTCCTCCAATGCCATCACCTCAATGCATCAACCTAATGCAACTAATGCAATGGGTGTGGAGCAAAGAGGAAAAGTGTTATATGGAAAGCCCAATCTCAATGGTCTCTATGGGGGTGGGAAAAATGGGTGTGGATCAAAGAGGGAAAGTGTTATGGAAATCTCAATTTCAACCTCTATGAGTGTGGATCAAAGAGGGAAAATTTTTCGGAAAGCTCACTCTCAACCTTTATGCCTACGTGCATGCAAAGAGTGAGGGAGAGATGGAGATGGATAAGGAGAGGAAGAGGGTTAGAAGTAAAGCAAACACATCACTCCAAGAATACACCCTAGCTCACAAGCATGCTTGAACAATGAGGAAGCAAGCATGCAAGCTATTATCACAAGCCCTTAAGAGAAACTTATACTCAATTGTTATAATTGTATTATGTGTTTTCTCATCACTAAAAAATGACTCATATACAAAACCTTCTATGTATAGTGCTTGCCCACACAGGAATGTATGGGGGGCAAAAATCTATTAAAGCTAATGTGCTAGGCTTTTTGCATCACATAACCTAAAGCATTATATGTATAGTGCTTAGCCATACAAGAAATGTATAGGGTGGCAATAGCTATTAAAGCAAATGTCCTAGCTTTTTGCATCACATAACTCATAAGCTTAGTAAAATAGTGACATGCAACATTACACATTGGGGGATTCACTTATAAAGTATGTAGCCCATCACACCTAAGTTCAACAGAATGGCATTTTTTATTTATTTTTTGAGAGAAATTTATAAATAAAAGAGATCCATTGATAGGATTTGGGAAAAAAGTTACAGATTTGTATTGAAAAAGGGTTAATTTTAAATATCTAAAATCTATAGATGGAGTTTTATATATTGGCCTTGAATGCATGTGATATACTAGGTTTACATGTAGTGAACTCCCTGAGCATTACATAAGACATGAGAGATGAGTCATGAGCACGGTAATATCCCAAAATCATTCACATAAAGTGATTTACATGGTTACAAAGCGGTGTTGAAAAAAGGTGTGACTATGCATGTGCAAGAATGTTGTAAAAAGATTGTCACTACTTTTCTCGTGGGAAAGATATACCAGACCTAGATTTTGGTACAGCCAGGCACTTTCTTAACCTCACCACCATCAGGGCTTGGTCGAGATACCGAACGCGGCCAACCACATGGGGAAACTCCCACTTCATCATTTTTTATCTCAATGGAGGCCCCGACATGGATCATATCACCTTCTACTATTATCATTTGCAATACCTACTAGGGCATACCTACTAGGGCACTACCATGTCACATTTGAAGATATGATCCACACACACTTTTGGAGAACCCCAGTACCCGCATATCATTGCCATAATCCTATCCTTAGTCATAGGCTAAGGCGATAAAGTTTTGTAAATAATCCAAATTCATTCCAACCACAACCGAATTCACCTAGTCCAAAAAGACTTAAGAACTATGAGTCCCATTATCTCACATACTCTCTTTCGCTTCGAGTCACGTGTGATGGATAGACATGCATAAGAGTCTAAGTCAAGTTGCATATGCTAGAGAGACACACATAAGAGTCTAAGTCAAGTCGTGTGAGCAGGAGAGACATGCATAAGAGTCGAAGTCAAGTTTGTGTCAGATTGAAAAGCATAAGAGTCAACTCATTTTTATTTTTATTTTTATTTTTATTAAAGAAGAGTGGAGGATATATGTATCATTTTCTCCAAATTTTCCAACACTCATGCACTATGCACCTTGACCAATACGTTGATCCTCAACATCACACTCCCCATCAACTCTTTCTTGCACTGCATATTCTTCTATTTTGTGAAGCATATAAGCAAGTAGGTTCTTGCACTATTCAAGAACATGCATTAAGCACCCTTACTTGTTTTTCCACATGCACATGAATTCACACCGACATTGGTACCCTCAACATTGACTTTTCCATCAAACACAACCGACTAGCCTTGCCAAACCGACATGTCTTGTACCTTCACCAAAAGAAACCTCTCAAATTAATTTCCTCTCAAGCCTCACACCACCAACATTAGTTGTCTAGGTCCAAGAATGGATCTAGAACTGGGAGGAGGAATGTTAACTCAAGGTTAACATAGACCATTAACATGCATCAAAATGCACACACTTGTATCTACTACGGAAATCTTAGTAGAAGTGTGCAATGGTGGTCACAAGTAGAGATGAGCCATCTATAATGAGCCAAGAGCATGCACAAGCAATGTCGAGTCACTAAATAATGTACACACATAATGGGCACCACCTAAAAGATCTTTGTCCACCCGCACTTATGTGTTTTCTGTTAAGAATGCAAGCTCATTAACAAAACTAATGGAAAGCATCAGTGTCTGGACACTAGACTAGGAGTGTGTGTGTGGATAATAATGGTGGAGCCCAAATGGCCAAGTGTGTGGACATTAGAATTAGGTTTATTTCAATGTGAACTTATCATTTTGTTATGTGTGCTATTTTGTAGATGTAAATGGAGGAAAGCTATGGTGCTTCTCTACTTGGTGTGAGATGATGAAATGAGAGCTATTAGGGTTTTGTTGCATAAATTATTTCCTCTCCTTCTATCTCTTTTTATGGTATCAGAACTTAGGTTGCTCTCCATCTACGATTTTAAGAAAGAGGAAAAAAGTTGTGAAGAAAGCCATTGAAGCTGTGGAGCAAAGAGAAACTGTTGAGAACATCAAACTCAAAAGATCTAAGAGCTTCGCACTATGGGTGAGTAGTACTATCTATTCTCTGTGGATTGGGATTGTGGTGGTGTAAATAAGGTTACTTCATTGAGCAATAGTGTATGCAAGAGCAAGTCCTTGATGATGTGTGAGCACCTTGAGGGGTGTATGAGCAAGAGAAACTACATTGAGTTTATGCATAGGCAACTATAGAGAACCCACAATTATACATACCATTAAATGGCCAATGATATGGTGGTAAATCACTTCCACATATAGCTACTAAATACCATGGTTAATTCCTTAACAAAGTGCATATGAGTTGGAGCAAAGCACAATAATAAAAATAAGGTGTATGCAGTTGTGAGTGTAGAGCAAACATTAGCGCAAAACTGCATTAATGATAATATGTAAGCTTTAGAGACCTTGGAGCTGAATTACACACTATCTTGTGAAGCTACTAAGCTTGTACAAGCATACCACTACATAGTTTTGAGCATGAGGGAGACGTATTAAAAAAAAACAAACTAAAGCAACATCTTCTTGAGTGTGACAAGGTTGCACTAATAGTGGAGCCTATGAAGTGTATAAGCTCATGTATGGAGTTTGGTTCAAAAAGTCAACTAGTATATATGCTATGTAACTTTTCAAACATATGTTGAAGAGTCTATGAGCTGCAGGCAAGTAATATTGCTCAAAAAAGAAGTCTAAATAGTTGTGGCATTGCAAACAATGTAAACAAGAGCTCTTGATGTGTGTGAGATTTGGAAACATGTATATGATCTGCAAACAATGATTTATGGGTATCAAACTTTAGAACAAGCATAATTTCATATGTATGGTCATTTGGTTTAGGTCCTTGACATCAAATTGAGGTTTTAGAATCAATTTAAGATCTATAAATCATTGTTAACAGGTTTTGGACCAACCTTTCTTTTTCTGCAGAACAAATTAACATGCTCTTTAACTTACAGGTTGATCCAAGTGTTGTATGTATAAACTTCTAAGATGTTCTGGAGGATTGTTTTAGATGTGTTTTTTAGAATTTATGTGAGTAGCGCCACCACTTGTGTTTCAACTTGAACAAAGAGTAGTTTTGAGTCTCAAATTTTATCGCCATAAAAACTATGGAATGTGTTTCCACAACATTGGTGATTAAGCACAAGTATGTATGATTGTTTGAGCTAATTGGTTGGTGTACTCAGGGAACTTTGTGCACAGCAATATCAGTGATGGTCCAGATAAGATTGTTGGTGAAAAGCTTGATAGAAACAACTTTTGGTTTAGACATATCATATGACAAACTTCTTAAAAGGCAAAGGTCTTTGGAATTTGGTGACAAGTGAGGAGACGGAACCAAGGGTTCCAGCAATTAATACAACTGTGGCACAACTAATAGCATATAGGAGTTGGATTCAAAGAGTACTCAAGGTATTTCATTATTTCTTGATTTGTGTGACACATGGGATGTTATGCCATATCCAAGATATAGACAATCCCAAGGTTCATGGGATAAATTGATAAAGTTGAATGGCACAAATACTCAACCAAAGAGGATGCAGTTGAAACAAAAGATACATGGAACAACAAGAACACAAATGATGGTTAAAGGATGTACAGATACACTTGCATCTATTGGTGGACCTATGTAAAAGATGATGATTTGATTGCCATTACATTGAATGGTCTGGGCAAATATTGAAACCTCTAGGCAAGGTTACACCACGTGGTGATGTTAGCCCTCTTCCTCCAGGAAGTTCAGGTAACAACACTGATCACATAGGCACTTTTTACCCAATGCTGGCAGGGGTGGTTTTCCCCATGAGAACACACCCTTAGTGTGTCAGCCATGCCAACCCTAGTGTGCTAGGGATACTAGTAAGTTGTACTCCACTCGCTCAATATCTAATTGAGTACTTCCAGCTTTCACATTGTCTCTATCTCTCTCTAAGCTCGTGTACATGTTTTGCCTGTGAGTCTATGCAGTGCATCTCTTTTTACATCTAACATTGGTATTAGAGCCTTGTTGTCTTGAAGATAGTGCCTAGGGCTTAGATTTTAGCTTCACAGATAGCTCTTCGCAGCCAATCACTTTTGCGGCTCATTAAGCTACACCACTGTACATCTTAGATAAGGAGTTGTCTTTTCTTGAGTTCTAGGGTTTTTGTCCCTTTTCTACATTTTTGGTGTATCTAATTTGTGCAGCTGTTCATCACATTTGTGCTCTCACTCAGTTCTCAGATATAGGTTTTTTTTCCTTCTTTTGTACATTGGCATCATTTTTGTTAATACTACCGTACATTCAAGGCTCACCCCTGCACTAGCTCTTCACTAAGCTTACATCAAAGTTTTTCAGCTAGTTGTATTCTTGCAAACTGCAATTTAATCATTCAGCTTTATTTTGATATTGGACTTCTGGGTCCATCAGCTTTTTGACCTATGAGCTCCTAAACATTCTTTCTGTGTGCATTTGACCTTTCCATCAATTGATTTTTCTTGGTCATCTAATTTAGCTATGTCAATCAGTTTTCCTAGTTTTGTAGCTTAGGCCTTCACTTTTCAAAATCAATTTTTCGATTTCAGTCTTTAGCATTCAATGCTTGGATCTCCAACACTTTGTTCTACATCTTCAGTGTCTGGCTCTCTACCTTCTGAAGTTTGATTTCTGTCTTCGGCTTCCTACTTTGAGCAATCACCATTGCTTGGCACTCCAGATTTAATAGTAATTGGTTGGGTTTACTTCCTTGGCACTCCAGATTCAGCAGTGGTTGGTTGGGTTTACTTCCTTGCCCGGGTTTACTTTCGGTGGAGTCAGCATTGAGTGCTTGGCTTTCTACTTTCAACAATTAGCATTCAGTTCTCGGCTTTCCATTTTAAGTGGCTCCATGTTTGGCTTTCCACCTATGGCCTTCCACGATTCAGCATTTGATTAAAGATTTTGCATCAGCTGCTTCTGCCATAGATTTTGTGTCAGTTGCCTCCGCTTATAAATTTCGATCTCTAGAATTTGTATCAAATCCCTATGCCTACCGTCTTCGTCCTCAAAAACAAGAGAAGGCATCATTAGTGGCGCTTATTTGCGGTGTTTTATGCTCGGGGGGGTCACTATATGTAAATCCTCTATATCACGTGCGTTCAAGGCCTATTTAAAAAGTCCCTTATCTGTGAATTTTTTAGTGAATATAATGTATCCTTTCCTATTCAAATCTGTAAAATTTTTTTAAAATATAATAAATAAATCCCCTCTGTAAATATATTTCTGTAAGTTTTAAATATTTAAAATGTCCTTCTGTTGAACCCACGTGATACTTACATATTTATACGAGTGACCCTCCCGAGGTTTTATGTTACGCCGCTACTATAAGCACCATTATTAGCGGTGCTAGATAAATGTCACTATTAGCACTATATGAGCGTGACACTGTAAAAATGTCAAAATAAATGCCACTATTAGAGCTATATGAGAGAGGCACTGTAAAAATGTCACTCTAAGCGTCGGTATAAACGTTGGTATAAGCACTGATATAAATGTCGATATAAATGCCGTTAACAAGTGCCGGTATAAATGCCGTTAACAAGTGCCTGTATAAATGCCGCTTGGAAAAAAAAAGAATGTTGAAATGGAGTGAAAATAAAAATTTAAATAAATTAAAATTTTAAAATCTTCACAAACATCCAAATATTTTTGAAATAAAACAACAAAATCACCAAATTGTTATACAAACCACTTGATGTGTACATATGTTATAAGGATATAAATTTAATTAGTACCATCATCAAATCCATCTTGCAATAAATCCGTGCTTGCCAATTGGTCTATCCCTAAATCCATCATTTTGATGGCTCTTTTATCAATACAAAGTCCTATTCTACTACTTAATTTAAGAAGATATAGAGGTATTGTGACACAAAGTTGGGGTTTTGACTTCGGTCACTTCTTAGAATCAAAACACACTTGTATGAAACCTCACAGCCTCCTCACCTCCCTTTCTCTCCCTAGGCTAAGATTAAGATAAACACATCAAAGTGCGCCTATATAAAAACTTTCGAAAACGGAAAACCAAGCGAAAAGTTATGAGCATTTTACTACAAGACTATAAAACTGCCAAAATTCGCCTAAAAATTAGCAGCTTTGGGAGAAATTCTGATCATCAATGAAGTAAAGGATTAAGAAATTAGTTACATGAGTGGAAAGAGCATATAAAAAGCTTCCTAGCCATATGATCAATTTTAGAAACCAATACCCGAGTGATGAGTAATTACCGATTGAAATTTGGGTATTAGACCACAAAAATTGCACTTCCCTCTCTTTGCATGAAACCTCAATTTTCACATAGCCTCTTGCCTTTCATCTCCTTCATGATTCAAGCTAGAGGGTAAGAGTTAACATTGCTCAACGGACAATCATAAAGATTTACCTATGGTCTCCAAAGTCTTTCCACATGCTCATTACCGCTAAAACCATTGGTACCTCCAAAGGAGGGCGGCAATAAGGCAAGGGCTACCTTGAGAAGTCACAGGCCCACCAACATAATAACTCCTTATCTCACTTATCATGAATCATCAAAGAGGTCCAAAATTGGGTTAAGCATGAGGAGAGAATGCTAAATGAGACATTCACATGTAAAGAGAGTGTTTGAATAAGGGTTTGAAGATAAGAGAATGGCAATGACACAAAATCCTCAATTGAGGAGGCCTTATTCCCTTCTTTTGAAAGGGAGAGAAGGACTCCTTTTATAGGTGGAGAATCACCCTCTCTTCCATTGTTACAAATTACAAAATAGAAATCTTCAACCTTTCAGTGACATAAGGGTAGATGTCACCATCAATTGTCCTCTTAGGCTAAGTCCTCTATTGATTATTAAATTGAAGACTTTTTGACTTTGAAAGTGTGATGAGATAATAGCCAAGTCTAAGTGGCATGTAGGTGGAGATCCCACTTACACATGGCATAATTCTCCTCTTCCATGTAGGCATTCTAGAAGAATCTTTCCCAATTATGCCCCTACACACACTCCTCCACATGCCTTCCACACTCCCCAACTTGTAGCCTTATGGTGGTGAATACTATATTAATAATACAATTAAAATCCACGTGAGCATGAAGGCCCATTTTTATTTTCCACATCACTAGCCTATCTACCATACCAAAGTATTTATCAAGCATACTTGTGGCATTTACAATGTGTGCACCCTAAATCAAGTAAAACCATTATATTTGAAGATAGAATGTTGTTATCAGGGTAGCCGCCAAGCCGTCGCATCACCACGTCGTTATTCCATTGTGGGCACCGCAATCTTCTTGGATAAGCTTCCACCTTATTACCATTGAGAAACCATCAAAATATGCACAAAATTGAAAATGAAAGATATCAATTTTTTATGTCACATCTTTCCCCCCAGCAGATCCTCCATGCTTGTCTCGGGGGTCTGCTGGCCATGGTGCTCGAGGGTAAAATATCTTTACCCGGTACTCATTGGCACGTCCGAGAACCTCCTGGCCACTTGGATCCTCTAGAAGATAGGTGTTATTTTTGAACTTTTACTTTATCCTGAAAGGGCCTTCCCAGCGTCGAAGAAGCTTCTTATCTAGTCTTTTCTCCACACGGCCATCATACCTCATGACTAAGCTTCCTTGCTTGAGTTCTGGCTTCTTCGTCGTCTTCGTGAGAGTGTCATGCCTTGCCTTGCGCCATTGTTGTGCACCCTCCAAATTTTGAAGTGCCTGAAGTCGTCTCTCATCCAAGGTCTCCAGTTGTACTAGGCGTTAGGCATGTGTTTCTTCTTCATTATTCAAGCATGCAAAAGATATGCGAAGGCTTGTGATTTTCGATTCTATTGGCAAAATAGCCTCCATTCCATAAACTAACTGAAAAGGTGCGAAACCAAGAGAGAGTTTGTGAGTTGTCCGATAGGCCCATAGGACCTCTCGCAAATTCACATCCCACTTTCTCTTCATAGTATCCACTAGCTTAGACAAAGATCCACAAAGCAGTCCATTAGTTTTTTCTACTAAACCATTACATTGGGGATAATAGGGAGTTGACATAGCATGCTTTATTTTTAATTTCTGCACCAAAGCTTCAATCAAATCATTCCTGAAAGACCTCCCCCCATCCGTAAGGATTTCTAATGGGCACCCAGATCGGGCACATATGTATTCCCTGAGAAAGGATGCCACAGCCACTGCTTGGATGAAGCACATTTATGTGCATTATCACTATGTCAGGGAATGGGTCCATACTGGAGATATAGACTTGACCTACGTGCCAACACAAACCACTTTACCAAGCTCCTTTCCAGGGAAACATTTGAAGATTTCTAACAAGATCTGAACTTATTATCTCTACCAGGATAGTCTACTACACCCTGTATCTATTTATGCCATTCACTTTAGGGGGGTTTTGTTAGCCTTCTGCCTTTGGGAAGTTTAGGTGTGAACAACGTTGATCACACACACTTTTCACCATGTACGGGAAGGGGTTTTTTCCTCATAAGAACACGTCCTTAGTGTATCAGCCACATCAGCCCTATTGCTAGGGCTAGTAGTAAGTTGTACTCCACTCGTTTATTATCTAATTGAGTACTTCAAGCTTTCGCTTTTTCTTTATCGCTCTTTGAGCTCCTGTGCATGTTTTATCTGTGAGTCTATGCAGTGCATCTCCTTTCACATCTAATAGGTGATCCCCTAGATTTTGATGAGTTAGTATCTTTGCTTATTGTCAAGGAAATGAAGCTTGAATGAAGTAAATCATCTAGTACTAGTGGGAATGCAAGGGACCAAGTATTTTACACCCAGAGAGGTACTAAAGGTAGGGGGAGATCTAGTTTGAGAGGATGTACAAGTGGATGTTGTTGGCATGATAGGCCACCCCAACAACAACAAGCTTCACAACTGGCAACCAGAACGCTCACCACCTGTCCACTCAGGGGCCTTTTCGATGGTTCCTAGCTCATAGTACTCGGTAATATTCACATATCAAAATGGAATCTTTGTTGAAGATCAGCAAGATTAACCAACAGATCCATATAAAAGAACCATGGACTCATCCGTTGAGGACCAGCAAGGTCAATCAACCAGATCCATGCCCGAATTCAGAAAACAACTCTTACTCCTTGTTCCAATATCTTCTATGACGCACGTGTGGGTATCTTCGGTGACCCAGAGTCCGAGCACCGTATGGTCAGCACCCTCTAGGATCCTTCGTAGGTCACCTAGTGCTTCACTCATAGGCCGCTTCCTTGGTCCCTCATCCACCGTACCGGAAGCTCACCATTTTAATCGAATCGAGGCTGGTCAAGACCTCGACTGACCTTGCTACACAAGACATCCTCCATTGACTCTCCGTCAGCTGTTGCAACTTTATCAGATTAGGTCTCCACGATCTCATTCACAAGACGGTCAAAATGCTTCCCCAGCATTCTTGACATAAAACAGTCATTTTAAAAAACAGGTTATAAATACAGTTTCTATAGCGAACTCTCGTCTTTCCACATTGTTCCACATCATTCCTCATTTATTTCATCTGTATTCCCTTTCTCATCACATCATAATCGTTCACATCACAATTCACATAACACCACATCAATTCTCGTCCATCACATTCAATTACATCACATTTAATTACATCACATGCATTTACACCCGTCACATCTCATTCATTCATATCCATCACATTCGTTCATTCATACCACCACATACATTATGATAACCATCCCATCATACACAATCTATCCACATTATATCACATCACTTCTGTCCACACTATATCTCATTCATACACATCCATCCAATCGTTCACCTGTACGACTACCACATCTATTCATACATTCATATCATCACTTCACATCCACATATATTTATGTCACATCACATCATTTTTCATCACATCACATTCCTTCGCATACACATCCACATCACATTCTTTTACATACATTCACATCCATTCTTTCACATACATCCACTCACATCCCATATCATTCATTTACATCCTGATTCACATGACATCACATCTCATCACATCTATTCACCTCACATCTCTTCACCCCTATCCACATCACATCCATCTATCCATTCATGCACATCTATCTGATTCACATCTATTCACCTCACATCTCTTCACCCCTATTCACATCACATCCATCTATCCATTCATGCACATCTATCTGATTCACATCGCACATCTCATCACATCTATTCACCTCACATCTCATCACATCTATCCATCCCTTCATTTACATCTATCTGATTCACATCACACATCTATTTACCTCACATCTCATCACCTCTATTCACATCACATCTATGCATCCCTTCATTTACATCTATCTGATTCACATCACTTATCTCTTCACATCTATTTACCTCACAACTCATCACCTCTATTCACATCACATCTATTCATCCCTTCATTCACATCTATCTGTTTCTCATCACTCACACATCTCTTCACATCTATTCACCTCACATCTCATCACCTCTATTCACATCACATCTATTCATCCCTTCATTCACATCTATCTGAATATTTTGACTTCGATAGATTTCCTGAATTTTCTCTTTACAAACCGAGTGAATATGAAACGATAGAATTTTCTCTCTCAGAGTATTTACTTATTCATTTATCAAATATTCATGGAAATTAAACATAGAATTAAAGAGAATCTAATTTTGATATAAAAATTCTTTATGCATCTATTTATGCATAAAATCAATTCAATAGGAATAACACTTTTAAAATAGAAAGATTTTCAATATGTATCTTTCTATGCATAGAAATTGAATATGATGAAAATGACACTTTTATAATAAAAATATTTCTATTATGCATCTTTCCATGCATAGAAATTGAATCTAATGAAAATGACACTTTTATAATAAAAATTTCTATTATGCATCTTTTCATGCATAGAATTTGAATCTGATAAAAATGACACTTTTATAATAAAAATTTTCAATATACATCTTTCTATGCATAGAAATTGAATCTAGTGAAAATAACACTTTTATAATAAAAAAATATCCAATATGCATCTTTCTATGCATAGAAATTGAATCTAATAAAAATAACACTTTTATAATAAAAAAATATCCAATATGCATCTTTCTATGCATAGAAATTGAATCTAATAAAAATACCACTTTTATAATTAAAAAATATCCTTTTATACATCTATTTATGCATAAAATAGGAATAACACTTTTAAGATAAAAAGAATTTATTTTAGAATGCACAAACGGTGGGGATTATTCTTTTTGAATAACATAAAGATAAAACCTATTTCCACAAAATTTAAGAAAATTTTGCCATAACCTCCTTTGTATGGCTGACCATTTCTCTTATTTTACATTCTAAATTTACTTTAAAATTTATCCCAAGATGAAATAAAGCACTCTAATCTAATCAATTTTTCACTTCTAAAGAGTAATCAATAGAAAAAGTTTAACTCATTTTATTTGCTACTCATTTTAGGATAAAGAAAGGCTGAAATTCTTAATGAAGAGAAGGGGGAAGCCTTTTCATCAAGGCTTATAATCCATAATCACATTAAAAAGCAAAGAATTCAGAAAAACATAGATTAGAATTAAAAAAAGTAGAATTAATAACTTACATGGAGTTTTGTGAGCTTTCCTTTGGCTTGAGGGATTGAGGGGTCTACTCTTGTTTGGATCAAGAGTGGCCACCAATTCTTTGTAGAGGAATTAGTCAAAACAAGTGATTTATCAAGTGAATTCAATGTTTTTGGCTCTGGGCAGGAGTAGAGTAGCAGTGCATAAACACTATTAAGCTTTTACAAAGGGGGAGGCTTCTATTTATAGGAAAAAGTGAACCTCAAACCAAGCAAACTGATTCTAGAATTTTCCAGATTAGTTTGGTCAATTTTTGACTATTTTTGGATCAATTCAGCTTACTTTTTGGAACTAGACTTGAATTAGAAGAGAGGAGAGATGAAATATCTCCTTTTATTGATTAAGCAATGATGAGAAAAAAGGTGCCTCCTTCATGAGGGAAAATCTCCATTTTGAGGTGTCAAAAATCAGTTTTTAACTATTTTCCTTGGTCCTTAGTCCACTCTTTATCTTATGTGAGTATTTACTCATTTTTGAGGGGTTTTTCTTTATTTCTTCAATTTATCTCCTCCCTACATTTGGATTAATCTAATTGGTCCCTCATAACCTTAATCCAAATTTTTCAGAAAATGTGGACTCTTAGGCTAAGGCCTTTTGAGCAGATTATAATTTATTTCTAATGCACCTTAGGAAATTCTTTTTAAACTTCTGTTTTGGGAGAATTTAGTTTAATAAGAAAGGATATTTTTCCATCCAAAGATATCTAAAAACTGAGTTACCTCTCTCTAGAATATTTTCTCTCTCTAGGTCAAAACGGGTAGAAACAAGATCTTTTATTATTTTGAAAAGGGGATTGATTACAGGGAAAGAAACTGGACATCTTGACAGGCTGGGGAGGAGGAATCTTACAAATCAGCATAACGATTGTCCCAAATATTAGCTTAGATCACTCTATTTCAATTTGGTATCAAAGCTCTTGGCTTACATCCTTGCTTAGGTTGTGATTAGATGATAATCATTTTTGGATTATTCTTAATCTAATTTTCAAAATACATTTTCTTAATCATGATTCGTGATAATCATTTTGGAATTGCTATTAATCCAATTTTCTAGAATGCATTTTCTTAATCATGATTAGTGTTAAGATCTTCTTGATTTTCTTTAGTTTCAGAGAATTTTTGCATAAATCTTCACATAAACCCTAATTTCCTCATATCAATTGCAAGATCGTTTGAGTTCTTTACATTTTTGGAGAGATTCTTTATTGCTGTGCAAAAAAAATCAAGATTGCTGTGTAGAGTTTCCAGATTGCTGTGCAGACTTTTCAGATTTCAGTGTTATGCAAAGTTTTTAGATTATTGTACAAAAAATTCAGATTGTTGTGTAGAGTTTTCAGATTACTGTTTGCAGAGCACTGTACTGAGTGCAGATTCATTGCATTTTTGAATAGATTTCAGTGCATACTTTAGTACAAATCAAGATTAATGAAGTTTTCAACAAATCTTGAAGTAAATGCACAAACTTTAACTTGATTTCATCTTTCTTGAATATTATGCGACTATGGCTTGCTCAACAAGAGCAACAAATTGAAAGACAGAGATGCTTGGTGAAAGATTAACTTTACAGCTTTTGACAAAGATGGCATAGCAATTGCAAAGAAATTGTGAAAGCTTCAGGAGCAGTGAATTACAGAGAACAACAATAAAATGATGCACTTCTTGAGCCAAAAAGTGTGTAGAAACTATTAAATATTTTTAGATTTGTGTAAAAGCAAGGTCTTATCATAGATTATTGTTAATCTTTTAAAGATTAATGCTAAATACACTTCTTTTAAAGATTAATGCTAAATACACTTCTTTTAAAGCAAGGTCTTATCATAGATTATTGTTAATCTTTTAAAGATTAATGCTAAATACACTTCTACAATAAAGATCGATCAAGCTATACTAGTTTTAATACAAAAGTGTACAAGCTTTACAATTTCAAGTGCAGAAATTCAGAAAGTTTTCTGGTTTAACACTGGTTTGCAATTATGGCCCTGCTCGGAATTGGACCCAGTCCACTAGTGTAAGCCAGTGTACCCCATATGCCACAGGGTTCTCCTAACTTGCATACAAGGTTTCTTGAGTGTGAAGATCTCTTGCACATTATTACAAATCTTTCAAATTTTTAGTGTTCTTATGTAATTTTCTGTAAAGAACCAATTCTGTCAAGAAATAGAGCATAGTGAATGCTTCCTATGCAGATGGATAAAGAAGTGTGCAAAGTTTAAATCGCAACTTGGTAAAGAAGTGTAGAGAGTTTCAATCTTTTGTAAAAGTTAAGACTCATGCAGTTCTTAGTGCAGTTTTGGAACAACTTCATTGCCCTGGTGTTGGTTCAAAGCTTAGCATTGTAGTACTGGTTTCAAATCTTCATAAAAACCCTTCTTAGAGTGGAGGGACCCTGGCATGAGAATTACTTTCAAGTGTGTGCCTGAGAGAGACTCTGGTATCAGTATTATGCCATATCAACATAAGAGGCCCTAGCTTCCCTGACCAGCTATGAAAGGAACTTCTCTTGTGGGTGCGTTAGCACGAAAAAGATGACGTGAACTGGCCAAAGACTTTGAAGAGATCAAGTAGCCGTTTGAGAACAGAAAGCAAACAAGTAGTCCTTGCAAAGGTGATAGAAGAAAGGAAAAATCCCATTGAAGCCAGACAACGCAATCTTGCAAGTGATGGAGAACACTAGCGTGTATCGACAAGAAGGGTGGCCAAGACCATGGCTATGGACATGATACGATGCATTCACAAGCAGTTCAAGGCCATCATTTGCATCACAAGTGCAAACATATCAGAAGCTGGAGACAGGATTGGATTTAGCATTGGTATTCAACATTCACAATTAGCAGTGAAGCCATCGCCTACTCTCTACTTGTTAGCCATTCAGAGTTAGTAGTGAAGCCATCACCTACTCTCTACTTGTTAGCCTCTGCACCACAAAGTGTTCAAGCCACAGCAAGGCATCCTGGAGACGGCCTACGTAGGTTCAGATTTCGTGCTACTGGTGCTAGAATCACGACTCACGTCACATAAGGTGTAGAAGGCAGCTGAGTTTATTACCCTCAATGTGTATCAGTAAAAAAAAAAAACAAATGCAGCTGGCTTCATCAGCTCTCGGAGGCTTTGCACAATGCTCTTTGCAAGTCAATGCAGCTCGTGCTCTCTCTACAGCGTATCACAGAGATCGTCGAATTCAGTTAGGGCACGAGCGTTCAGCAAGATCTGGCGTCGCAACGCATCACACTAAGGGAACTGCATCAACAGGCTCTCTCTGGGATTGACTTCATCGACAGTGCCGGGCTAAAGCGGTGGGGCTTCTTCACCCCGCCCGTGGGTGGCAGGGGCGGACTTCTGAGCCGCCTTGGGTGGCCAAGGCTTGCAGGGCAGAATGTCTTGATTCTAACGAGTGGCCCGCAGCACGGAGAGCAATCGACCAGGATTACAGGTTTTACAACTTGTCTTCATTGTCTTTACAGCTCTGACCATTCTTAAAATCTCTTACATTGGGACCTAAACATGGAAATGGAAGCTGGGGAGAGGCCAACAGACTATGCTGCAGGCAGTAAAGATGAAACTGTGGTTTGTAGACGGTAGCAATGCGCTACTGTTTTTAAAAAATAGATATTAAAAAAAAGCAAGCAACGATGGCATTAAACAGCTCAAAACGTTCTCTATTGCCGACTCTTACAATGTGTAGGCTCGTCTCAATGCCATTACCTGCAGGCTTTAGGCATCAATTCTCATTTTTAAACAAAAAGAAAAAAAGAAAAAAAAAACTGCCTCAGCACCCTCTTCTTGGTTAAGGCGCAGCACCAATGTTGGTGTTCATTGTAGCGGAGCTCACACGCTAAGTGGCCGCCCGCCCACATTCGTGTTTTCAAGCCATTCACACTTCCCTTGATCTCCTTACGCCCTTGTCTCATTTTTCATTTACACTCATGGTACATACATACACTCCTTGAGAGATATGGGCATGTTTAGAGATTGATGGGGTTGTTTTACATGTGAGTTTCACTTGTGGGAATTGTTGAGGCATGTTCGTGTGCACATTAGTGCATTGTGAGTCTCACTCACATGCCTTGGACTTCGTTGACGATTTTTCACACGTGTGAGGTGTGGTTCATACACTTAGCATTTTTTGAGGTGTGTTCACATGCTTTAATTATTCTTTGATTATTTGTGTTTTACTATCCCTTGTTCATATGCGGAGCATGTTTTGGGCTTCTTCCACACATCCTTGGGGGATTCTTTAGAGGTTGTTCACACATGCTTCACACATTGGATAACTTAGTGTTGATTTGAGAACTTTAGGGGTTGTTCACATGCATTCGAGCATTGTGGGTTTTGTTCACACACATTGGGCTTCATTAGTGATTGTTCACATGTGACAGGTGTGTCACATGCATTAGCGCATCATTTGAGCTTATTCATACACTTTGGGTTTTGCAGACTTTGTTCACATACTTGGAGTTGTGTTGAGTGTTGTTCACATGCAGCTATGGGTGTTTCTTACTATTTTTATCCTTCTTATGACCGACACACCATAGAATGTCATCTTCGTCATCGATATCACTATGATAGCATCTCAGATCCTGATTTTAGGAGAGTCACGCATGTATTGTCTTCATGGCTCTGTGCTTGTTATCACGAGTTACCACTTTGTGTTGGGGAGCACATCTCATTTGTGGCAATCACACATACCTTCGGCACATTGAGGCTTAGACCTCTAGATCCCGACTCATCGACTTCTCGTTATTACGAGGTAGCATATTCATGTCATGGTGGCTGGTTGTTCGAGCTTGAGAGTTTGGTGCCTAGCCGTCAGAGGCATTTGTTTGATGAGGAAGAGACTCATGCTAGATGGTTCAGATCATCCGTACACGGTGACTTCTTTGCCACATTGCTTGGCTACTTCGACACGGAGGGTTCGACATTGTTTACATGGGATAATTCTTTCTTTGGCCACTTATACGAGTTTCCCACACTCTTGAGCCACCATGATTATGTTCCTGAGGATCATGAAGTTGACAACACTGACACAAATTCAGATCATGATGATGATGTATTATACACATCTATACATGATGTTGTATCACACACATCCGTACATGATTATACGTATACACGTGCACATCATGACACATACACACATGAGGATAGTGATACATGTGCACATAATGACATACACATACATGATGATAATGACATATGTAGCAGTAATGTGTGTGATCTAGTTCATGTGGACATGATCTGGGGAGTAGGCATGGCAGCGAGCACATCAAGTGAAAGAAAGTAACAGGGGTGGGTTAGTCCCTCACCAAGGGAGTGGCTCATGAAGGAGTCACCACTTAGCATCTCACGGGAGAAGCTCACCATTGATTCTTGGAACAGATAACATTATCATGAATGAGCCATAATCCCATTTACATTGGTATTTATACTCCACCCAAGAGTTCACACCTACTTACTAGTTGTCCATGGCCTTGGGCCCATAATGCTTTCTTACAAACCATCCCTTCCCCAATGGTTTCGTCCTCGAAACCTCAAATGAATACCCCAAATTCGGAGAAGAATGTTCCATGTGGCTGAATTTACACCAACCCATATTGCTCTATCAATGCTTCATATCCCTCCAATGCTGAAATAGGTTGCCATGAAGCTTCTTCTTTAGGTAAACCTTTCCATTGAACAAGATACTCCACCAAGGTACGAGTGCGAAGTACCTTTTTCCTTGTACCCAAGATAGCTTCTGGAATGTATTCAATCATTCCCTCTTCATTCATTGGAGGTAACTCATCAACCATTTGATCGATCAAACCCACATATCCTTTCAAGTGAGAGACATGAAACACATCATGAATCTTTGTTGTAGATGGAAGTAAGAGTTGATATGCAACCTCCCCAACTCTTCGTATCACTTGATAAGGACCATAATAGCGATGAGCTAGTTTGGTGTTGGTGCTTCCCTTCAAAGACGCATATCTTGACTTTGGTATTCTCAAAAGAACCCAATCTCCCAGTTTGAATTCCAATGGTCTTCGATGAACATTGGCATATTGTCTCATTTTCTCTTGTGCAACTTTCAAATTACTTTTGCATTGTTGCAACAAAGCTTGCATCCTTTCAGCTTCCTCCTTGGCATTATGGTTAGAAGTCTCATATGTACCCACCAACATAGGCAAATTGACCTTGTAACCATATAAAGCCTCAAAGGGTGACATGCCAATGCTCACATGATATGTTGAGTTGTAAGCAAACTCAGCCAAAGGTAACCAATCATCCCATGTGCTTTCAGTATCATGACAATAGTGGCGTAGATATGTTTCCACCCATTTGTTTACTCTTTCTGTTTGACCATCGGTTTCGGGATGATAGGCGGTGCTTGGAGTAAGCTTGGTTCCCATATATTCAAACAATGTTCTCCAAAAAGTGCTCATGAATTTAACATCGCGATCACTCACAATTTGTGACGGCATACCATGCAACTTGAAAACCCCATCAACAAATTGCTTGGCAATATTTTGGGCTGAATATGTGACCTTGGAAGGAATGAAATGGGCCACTTTGGTCAATCTATCCACCACAACATACAAGCTGTCCCACCCTTTCTTTGTGCGCGGAAGGTTAGTAATGAAATCCATTGATATATGACTCCATTTGCCTTCGGGAATGGGCAATGGCTGAAGCAAACCTCCCGCTTTATGTGTAGGATCCTTGTTCAATTGACATGACCGGCACCCACTTACATAAGCATGAATGCTCTTCCACATCCCCTTCCAAAAGAAACTTTTCCTTATTGCATCAAAGGTTTTGTAGACACCCAAATGACCAGCCATAGGAGTACAATGCATCTCTTCCATGATCTTCTTGATATATGATGAAGTAGGAACCAAGTAGACTTTTCCTTTGTAGTAGAGGAGACCATTTTTCAGCTCATAATGGGATAACTCTTCACATACACCTTGCTGTAATTTCTGCACTATTTGTGAGGTTTCTTCATCAAACAAGTACTCTTCTTGTATCTCCATGATCCAATCTTTATGCACCTCAGAAATAGCATACAATGAGCAGGCCCATACGAGACAAGGAATCGGCAACCACATTTTCTTTGCCCTTTGTGTATGTGATTTCAAAATCATAGTTTTGTAGTGTTGCTACCCACCTTCTTTGCTTAGGAGACAAATTGGGTTGTGTGAGGAAATACTTCAGCACCCTATGATCACTTCTCACATAAAAATGACTCCCATATAAGTAATGGTGCCATTTCTTGATAGCATGGAGTATAGCAATCATCTCTTGCTCATACACATGGAGTTCTCTTTCTTTGTCATTCAGCTTTCTACTTTCATAAGCAATGACTCCATGGTCTTGGTAAAGTACCGCACCAATCCCTCTTCCACTTGCATCCGCCCTTATTGTGAAAGGTTTGGTGAAGTCTGGACATACCAAAATAGGTGCTGATGTGAGCATCTTCTTCATATCTTCAAAGCTTTTGTTGGCAATGGCATCCCAAAAGAAGGTTTCCTTCTTCAATTTGTCCGTCATTGGGGCTGCAATTTCTGCATAGTGGGCAATAAAGCGCCTATAGAATGAAGATAACCCCAAAAATCCCCTCAATTGAGTAGTGTTTGAAGGAACTGGCCAATTCCTAATACATTCCACTTTCTTTGGATCCACACAAATGCCATCCTTGCTCACAATGTGACCCAAATATTCCACCTCATGTGCCATGAAGGTACATTTTGTCTCCTTAACATACAACTTGTTTTGCCTCAAGACCTCCAAAACCTCTTTCACGTGCTTCAAATGCACTTCCTCATGTTTGCTATAGATAAGTATGTCATCGAAAAAGACCAATACAAACTTGTAGAGGAAAGGTTGAAGCACTTTGTTCATCAATGCTTGAAAAGTTGCCGGTGCATTGCATAATCCAAACGGCATAACCATGAATTGGTAAAGACCCCTTTCTGTACGAAATGCTGTTTTGAACTCATCACCACTTTTCATCCTTATTTGATGGTATCCGGAACGCAAATCAATCTTTGAAAAGCATGTGGCACCCTTCAACTCATCCAAAAGATCATCCACCCTTGGTATTGGAAAACGATTTTTGATGGTGATCTTATTCAAATCACGGTAATCAATGCACATGCGGAAAGTACCATCCTTTTTCTTCACAAGTAGCACCGGAGAAGCAAAAGGAGATTGACTTGGTTCAACCCATCCCATGTCAATGAGTTCTTTGACTTGCTTTGCCACCTCTTCCTTTTCAACCTTTGACAAACGATAGGGAGGCTTGTTGATTGGTTTGGCATTTGGTTCCAAATCAATAGCGTGATCAACACTCCTCTTTGGCGGCATTGATTTTGGCATGGTAAACACATCTTCATAATCCTTGAGTAGCTTAACCATGTCCACATTTTTGATGCAATCCTTTTTGCTATTATCTTCCTCTTTGCAAAGTTGTAGTACATAAACATAGCCCTCTTTCTTGAACTCTTTCTTCATTTGAGTAGCATTGATCATGAAGAGCTTGGACCCTTGCATTCCATTCAATGTAATAACCCCTCCATGATGCACAAAACTCATGAAACTTTTCTGTAAGTTCATGGTAAAAGAGTTCAAAGTGGACAGCCAATCACATCCAAGTACTATGTCAATTGGTCCCAACTCAATCACCAAAAGATCAACTTTGCAAGAGTAGCTCTTGGACAACTCCAATTCTGTACTTTGACACTTCATATTGCAACCCATTGAATCACCATTGGCCACTTGCACCATGTGCTTGTTTCGTAAAGAAGTTGGTTGCATTTTGAGAGTGTTCAAAGACCTTTTATTGACAAAACTATGCGTGCTTCCAGTATCAATGAGTGCATATGCTGTTCTCCCATTCACCTTGATCTTCAATCTCAATGTGTTGGCACCCTTACTTCCCGCATAAGCATCATGAGAGATTGTACACAAGGTAGTATGTGCACTATTGTTTTCATTCCACACGCATAGAGGCATCCCATCATCCATTTTGTCATGAGCAAACTTTAGTTTCCCACCCGGATCAAAAGGAAACTCGGGATTTTCTTCATCAAAACCATCATCATGAGAACCTCCACCCTCATGAGGATCTCCCCATCCTAAGGCATCATTGCATTTAAGGAATTCCTCCTCCTCATGATTAGCATTGTCCTCAGTGATAATGTAGCTTATGGACATATCCTTGGATTTGCATACTTTGAAGTGATCCTTGTTCCATTTTTCCCCACATTTGAAACATAGACCTTTGAGCCTCATTTCATGCAAACGGTCCTCCTTGATAACCTTGCTTTTTGAACCCCCATTTGCTGGCTTGGACTCATTGTATGTAGCTTTGTTGGACATAAATGGTGGTTTAAATGGAAGTCTATTAGACCCTCTACCATACACGGTAGGAAATCTTGGAAGATTAGGTCTTGTGTTTGCATGAGAACCCATGTCAGTCCTTGTGATCACTTCCCCTTTGATATTCCTTTTGCTAGCCCACTTTGTCAAGTACTTCTCTTCATGAATTTCTGCAAGCATCATTGCCTTCTTCAAAGTGGCGGGTTCATGAGACTTGACATCACCACCAATAGGAGCTTTCAAGCCCCTTATATACTTGACAACAAGATAATGCTCATCAAAGTCGTCCAAGTATAATAGAAGCTTTAGAAACTTATGAGAATATTCCTTCACGGTAGTGATTTGCTCTAGCTTGTCCCATTCCACAATGTGATTGTCCCTTTGCATGCGAGAAGTAAACTCTTCTGCCATGTCATTCTTGAATTCTTCCCAAGTAGTGATGACATAACCATGAGATTGCTTCCTCCTCCACCAAGTGTGAGCAAAACCTTCAAGATGAAGTGAGGCGAAGTAGACTTTGGCAATCTCGCTCCTTGGGCTGATTTCGAAGTAGAGATCCATCTTGTTTGCCCACTCTTCAAAGTCTTCGATAGAATTTGATTCTCCTTTGAACTTATTAAATATGATTTTGTCCTTCACAGCATTGTCAAAATCACCATGCATTCTTGAACCCCTCTGCCGTGCTCTTGGATCATCAAATCCTCTTCCTTCACCCAAGTGTCTATGCATTTGCTCATCTTCCAATTGCCAATCACCTGCATCTTTAAATCCCTTCTGTTCATACCCTCTTCTTGCATCTTGCATAAAGGATGAAGTTCTTGGAATACTGGCATTGGATCTCTCATAAGAAGCATCACCCATAGGTCTCTTGCCCTTGTCCATGTAAGAAGAATGTGGCATCATTTGAGGTGGCATCATTTGTCTTACTTTGTTCTCTTCTGGCATAGAAGGCTTTCCATCATGTTTGGCATCATAATGTACACCATCCATTTCATTCATATCGGCTTCTTGGTTGAGCTTGAGAGGAGCCAATGCACTAATGGCTTTCTCCAAGTCTTTTAACCCTCTTTGCATCACGTCATCCAGGTAGTGGTGTCGCTTGTCGAACCGTTCCATGAGGTGTTCACCAAATTGTTGTTGCCGATTTGTTTGGTTATTTTCAATCCTTTGAAACATACTCTCCATAGCCATTAACATCATGTCCACTGTTAGTGGAGTAGTTCCCAAAGATTGAGGCATTTCCACTGGCTGAGATTCATCTGGAGATGGTGCTTTGATGGTTGAACTTTCTTCATTCCTCGTTGATGAACTCGTTGCCATCATTGCTTCCGGTTGTCTTTGATCATTTTCATTCCGGGCTCCCTTGTTTTGACCTCCTCTAGTCATTTCCATGCGCGTAATTGATCCCTCCTTGCAAAGACCACTTACTTGATTTTTTTTCTCTATTCAAACGGTATCCGATTTGGGTGATCTTTATATCGATGCGAAGCTCTTGACGAGACGAGTAAGGATCCCCAAAAACAGATTTGAAAAAGTCAATAGCCTTTGACCAGTCAACTGTTCTAGCTAAAAGTCAACTCTTAACTTTGACCGCTCAATACTACTCCGATTTGAGTGATCTTTAGCTTGTTTGAAAGAGGTTTTCGGGTAGATTGAAGAGCTTTCAAGACAGATTTGAAAAGCTTTTGAAAAACCCTAGAAATTCAAGGATTTGTCCTGGCTGCAAGTAGGCAAATTTTGCAAAAATTTTGCCATGGTCTCCCCTCTTTTTGCACCAAATCTCAATCAAATCAAAGCATCTCAATCAAGTATTAAAATTCTTATGCATTTGACCACTGTAAGCAAATCAATCCTCAATCATTTTTCCATCTGAGCATGTGACCTTATGGCATCAATTTTGTCCTTTTGCATAAGAAGTCGATGTAGAGGATTTGCTAGTTTGCTCAAGTCGAATGAAGTGGTCGATGAAGCGCGTCGATGCTTGCCGATCTCCCGGCCAAGCACTTCTCACCCCTTCACCAAGTTTACATCCAAGGTGAAGGTTGAGGCCATTTCTTTACCACCAAGTACCTAATCCTCTTCCTTACCGCGTTACCCGGCACTAACGGCAAGGAAGATTCAAGACATTCTCCCCTTGGCCTCTCCTCCAAATGCCAAGGTACCCTTACTTCATTCTAGATTCTAGGAATAAAGTGGGGTACAATCGTGAGTGGAATGTGGTTACAAGCTCAAATGAATGAGTAGAGTTGACTTACAATTGATTTATAGCATGACTCATGCTCATTCATATCATAATACATGGTTCATAGTGCTTCCTTCATCACATCCACTCATGGCAATGTCAATACATTTCCACATACATCAACAACATCCAAGTGTCACGGAGCGGTGATCTCGGGTCGTGTTCTGGGCGCGAGTTCCTGCTCGGGACTAGAAAATCCAGTACAAAAGTGAAAACAGAGAGCACTTGCTGAATACTGCACCTCAAGACCTATAGCTCGTCTCGAAGAGGACGACGAGCCGGTCGTTTTGAGTACTAGAACTCCAAAAACGGAGTTCGTATGAGAGAGTTATGACCAAAAACGTGCAACCGGCAATGGAAAACGGTGTCACCAAAAAGTGGGCTTCTAACCCAAAACATTTTATTCAATCCCCCAAATGTGCCAAAAGCTATGCTCACTTATGCCAATATGCAAGGCATAGCATTGAATGGCTATGTGTAGCATTCAAGCATTCATAATGCATAAAGAGCAGCATGAATGGCCATGATTAAAGTCCAATTTCTGAAAATTAGGGTTTTATGTGTAATAAAACCCTAATTCACTCCATGGCTTGAAAGAATGCTTCAAAATTGTAAGGAAGTGATGGAGCAACTCACCAATGTCACCCGGGAAGCCTTAATGCTTGAATTTGTTGAAGGAGATGAAGATTAGGGTCACTTTGGTGAAAAATGTGGGTAGCTTTGGTAGTGATTTTCAGCCACATTGGGAGCCCCATTGCTCATGGAAAATAGGTGAAATACTTCATAAAACATTGCTAGATACATGAGAGACTCAATGCCCTTTGCTCATGTTGAGATTCCATGGCTAGGGTTTGCAAGAAAGCTCCCAAATAAAAAAACGTTTTTGATTAACAACTGCTAATCAAGATTAGAAATTTTTCCCAATTTGATCCACTCATTCAAAAAAAATAGGTCCATGTGCTCAGATTTGAACCACAAACTCTACCTTAGCCATATCCCCTTCCCCCATGAATCAAATGAAGCAGAAATTTCACGAAATGAGAAGAAGAAAAGAAAAATTAAAAATCATGGATCAAAAGCCATGCTCTGATACCAATGAAAGAAAGTAACAGGGGTGGGTTAGTCCCTCACCAAGGGAGTGGCTCATGAAGGAGTCACCACTTAGCATCTCACGGGAGAAGCTCACCATTGATTCTTGGAACAGATAACATTATCATGAATGAGTCATAATCCCATTTACATTGGTATTTATACTCCACCCAAGAGTTCACACCTACTTACTAGTTGTCCATGGCCTTGGGCCCATAATGCTTTCTTACATCGAGCAGTACGAGCATCATAGAGCAACCTATCTCAATTCCTAGAGATCATGGGGATACGTTAGATGACCATAGTGATGCATCCGACGATCTTGATGGGCATTTGACTAGTCATGATCATTCGCATTAGGGCCAAAAACGTCTCAAAATGGGCTGTGTAAGGAATTCGCTAACTTGCTAATTAGTAGAACATTGACGGTCAAAACGGCTCCAAATTTGGCCGTTTTGGATATTTAAAGCATATCTATGTGATTGAACACGTATCTAAGTACATATTTTAAAATCTAAAAAAATATATCGTTTTCATGCTACTCTTTAATGGCTCGTCTCGAAATTTGTCCTCTTTTAGTGACTTCGCGGTGGCAAATACTTATTTCTCTTACTTTTGAATGACCATTCCCTCCGAACGTGCTCTCATCCATTCTCCAAAAAATTTCACTCCTCTGCTTCTCTAAGAATTTCACAAGCTACATCTCATTCTCATTCTTCTGCGTCTCTCATCTTCTAATAGCTCTGCTAATATTTTTAGCTCTGTTAGTAATGAGTGATACATCGAATCGTAAGTTTCATTTGAATATCAAGCTCAACCAAGAGTATGCAACTACACGGAGTGTCTACCAAAGACCCCTTTCATGTGCGAATGAAGCTCAACATCTTCGCAACAATGAAGGAAAGAAGCATATTGACCTATGGACAGATGGAAGTCTATATCCACCGGATCCCAGAACAGGAAGGTATCCTTCTTTTCACACACCACATGATTTGATGAGATTTGTTGGTGATGGGGTGGATGGCTTACTTGGTTATAGTTCAAGACTATCTCAATCACATGCAGAACATATTACATATCTTCAAAATACTTTATCTTTGAATGCAACAAAAATTATAGAACTTGAAAACAAAATAGTGTCTTTGAAACAAGAAAATGATCAATTGAAAACCTTAAAAGAAACTCCAATAGGGTTAAGAGCACGAGTAAAACGAATGCGGGATGTAGTTAACTTGACAGAGAGATCTAGACAAAGGAAAAAAAGGTTAAAACTTGTAAGAGATCATGTTACTACCCTTCTAGGATTTGACATGTCTAATGCTCAGGAAAGGTGTTAGATATCCGTAACGCCGCTACGGGCGTTACCACAAGAGGGGACGGCCTCTGGCTCACCACCCAGCCATAGAGGAAGAATGAGGATTGCCCCTCATCCCCCAGGCTATATAGTGTGTGGCCTACTGTCCACACTAGCCTGGCCGCCCATGACTTCGCATGGGCATGGGCGTCCTCTCCCACTGAACCCCGGACATGGCCATCCGGTCTGCCGTCGGTCACAGGCGTTACAGCCTACGTGACATTACCCCCCCCTTAAGAAGAGTTTTCGTCCTCGAAAACAAACTGGGGAAACTTTTTGGAAATTGCACTACGGCGTTCCCAGGTAGCTACCTCCTCATCCCTATCTATCCATTTAACAAGTACCTTCTGGTACACTTTATGTCGGGTTTGTCTGTCTCGATACCCAAGAATCCTTTCCGGTTCATGTGGTATCTTTGGTGGAGTGATCAATTCCACCAAAATATCTAGAGAAACGACGTTCTCTAACCCATGAACTGATTTCTTCAGTTTACTAACATGGAAGACAGCCGAGCTTTCCGACCTTTCAACTTGTTTTGACTCGAAAGCAACTTTGAGCATATCATTCGTATCTTCAAGGAACTCCTTGACAGATTGAATCTTCTTCTTATCTAGGCCTACAGCCAACGGAGACCTCGGCTGAAAACCATACATCAACATGAATGGTGTAAAGCCAGTTGTTGAATGCTTGGATACCAGTGTTAGATATCCGTAACGCCACTACGGGCGTTACCACAAGAGGGGACGGCCTCTGGCTCACCACCCAGCCATAGAGGAAGAATGAGGATTGCCCCTCATCCCCCAGGCTATATAGTGTGTGGCCTGCCGTCCACACTAGCCTGGCTACCCATGACTCCGCATGAGTGTCCTCTCCCACTGAACCCCGGACATGGCCATCCGGTCTGTCGGCCGTCGGTCACAGGCGTTACAGCCTACGTGACAAAAGGGTAGGATTTTTGAATGAGCTTATGAATAGGTCGGATATCTTGAAACTTTTGAAACTTCCTGAAAATCAAACTCAAAAAAAACTAGTCTTTCAACATCTACTAAAAGATATGGACTTATTGGTCCAGCCTTCCCAAATGCAAGAAGTTTGTGACACAGTGGGAGTGAGTAGAAGGGATACAAAGCCATCTCTAAAACCTGGTTCAGGGTCTTTAAGTATTACAAAATCAAAGCTTTTGGGTTGCCTAGACCTCACAATGTTGGAAAATATAGAACTCTGTTAAATGAGGAAATTTCCAAACATTTCGGAGAGTATTTCTATATTGAGGGAACAATGCCATATGAGAGATAAAAAAAAATCGTCTTTTGAATACAACGTTTATAATAATATTTGGATGAACATTAGAAAAGTCCAACTTTTATGGTGAGATATTACAACATTCGAGAAATAGATTGTGAAGGAAAACTTGTATTTGTTATAAAATTAGATGAAGCTCAAATCCAAAAATGCCAAAAAATGGAAAGAATATCTATATCCCTAATGAATAAAGCATTGGACTATAGTCAAGGTAAGCTTGATTCTTCATACCACAAAACTCAATCAGAAATGGAGCTATGGTGGATTGGATCAGCTCATGTGCCAGTAGAGAGTCATGAAACATTAAAGTGGCTCTTTTCACATACATTCCTTCAGTTATTCAGAGCCAAAATGCAGGTGAACACCTTCATGTAGACGACATAAGTGATTTCATTGTGGAATGGCATTTGAGTGCCGACCTCAAGGCGTTGAAGTGTATGTTTGGTGTATGTGGAGGAGCAAATACCAAATATCCATGTCTTTATTGCATGGCAAGCACAGGAACAAGAGAATGGCTTGCAGAAAATGAGATTGGAAAACCACCATCCAGAAATAATGTGAATGTTGTCGATTATCCAACTTCTGTTAAAATTTGGGATCCAATTCTACCAATACATTTAAAAAATGTGCATATATGTACATTGCATGCAGAGATAAGAATCTTGGACAAATTGCTCCGACTTCATCTGGACTCTGCATATTCTATTAAGCCGACTAAACTTGCAGATGAGTGCATAGAAAAATGCGAAGCCTTGCTCTCTCAAATGGGTTTCCATGGTGGCAAAGTGCATCTTAAAAAAGATCATGTTCTTTCTAGAGGTACAGGTGATGTTCTGCAAGATGTTTCAATGGGAGGAGCAAAAGCAAGAAGATTTTTGAGCAACCATGACACCAAACAAGTCAATGCAATGTGGAACTGCTGGAAACATCTATGTGTCATTACCACAAATGTCAAAAGTAGACCAGATGTAGCCAACAAACGTATGGAAGTTTGGAAAAAACTCGACAATTTTTTCAAAGTCCTAAGACAACAAGTTGGTTCAAATACTTATGCAGATGATTTCAAAAAAGCAATAAAGCTTTTAATAAAAGCTATCATAGATGCCTGGGGAGAAAAAGACATAACTTATTACTTGGTGAGTGTTCAGACTTATCAAAACAGTTAAAATTAAAGTGTAATTTCTTAAATTTACTAACAAAGAATTGTCTTTGTAGCATATTCTTTACTTGCATGGACCATATTTTGCTACAGAAGGACCCCTTGCAACATGGAACACACAAGGAATGGAAAAGTCTCACTATCAAGCGAGAACTTCCTTTTTCAGATGTACCAGAAGAGGAGGTGGTCAAAGAAGAAGCAATGCACTTAAAGAATTATTCAATTGGTTCTACAGGAGGCAATTACAAAGGATGAGATCAAAGAACCAGCAATCTGAAACTACACAAACACCTCAAGATAGAGACTAATGATTTACTAACACATTTGTACCTCTTACAAAATATTTGCTGAATTATAATCAGTCCTTGCAAAATATTGTGTGTCAGCTCTTCCTAGAAAATCATCCTTATCAAGCAATTCAATCTGCAAGACAAAAACCTCACTTTAAAAAAATTACAATCTCAATAACATTTTGCAAAAGATTAAAAGGAAACTACCTTCTGCAACTCATCCTCACTTACTACTTTGTCTTTCATCAAGTTGCATGAGCCAACCCTTTCCACTTTATCAGAATCTACCTGAAGCTTGAAATCTCTGCCAAAAGACTCTACACCTAACTCAATAAGCCTGTTCTCAAAATCCTCATCTCTAAGGGAAGGTTTCTCCTCATCCACTCTTTTAAGGCACAAGGCAAGTGCATCAGGAGCAGGGATAAATGAGTGGTCAGATGTTTGCAAATCAAGTGCCAAAAACTCTTCCTTTGACTCTACTTCTGTATCAATAAAGTCTTTGGTCACCTCACAAGCTTCTGAAATTGCTGCAATAGGAGAGACATTAAAGATAGGACAAAGGAATAAAATCTTTCTCATTGATATAGAAGAAAGGAAGGCTTGGAACAGTAACAGAGGATTCAGATATGCTTGCTTCCTCTGAGGGCTCTTCAGTAACAGTGAAAGCCCTAAATTCAGCAACATCAAGATTTGCACTTTCTTTCTCCTCAGCTTGAACATCAATTTCTTCCTCTTCTAAAATCTCACTTTTCTCTAGCTTTGAGACTGTGGTGACATTTAAGTTTTCTTCCTCCTTCTCTGCATCAATATCTGATTCTTGCTCTTTATCTTTTATTTCTGCTCTCAAAAATAGAAAGAAAAGAAAGGAGACATCTTTGGGGACAAGGTTACAAAGCTTCTTATGAATTGGACAAGAAATGGATGAAGGGCATGTGAAAGAGATTCTATTTGAAAATCTACTGAACCTCTTTGTAACTTTGTCTTTCTCCACTGACAGCTGAGTAAAATCTGTAAGGTGACAAAAATCATTGTCTCCAATATGAAAACAATGACCTTCAATTGACATTTCAGATTGTTTGTACTCCTCTTCAAGAATGTCCTTAAGCTTCATCAAAACATCTGAAAGAACAAACCTTGGATTGAATATCTCCACTGCATCTGCGTATACCTTCATGTCATGACCATCTTGCAAAATAGCATTCAAGAGTCTTTCACTTGGGCTTTCTTCAACAAGTTCATGTCTTCCCTCCTCAACACTTTTACTCATTGTGATATTTGAGAAAAACGCTGGAACAATTCTGAAGAAGGCTTGGAAGTCACTATATGGCAGAGCCCGAACTAAGCGAAAATAAGTGGTCCAAAATATTTGGAATGCTTCTATCGCTTGGTGCGGGCTTTGGCAATTTGAGAGAGTTTTTGCAAAATAGAGCCCGTCTAAGCAAAAATAAGTTGTCCAAAAGTAAAGGAATGTTTCTATCATCTGGTGCGGGCTTTGGCAATTTGAAGGTTCGAAAAAAATTGAGAGAGAGTTTTTGAGAATATCCGATGGAGCACGTGGAGCGTGGCAAAAATACCTTAAATAGTGACCGTTCGTGCCACGTGGCAAAAATGATTGCATGACACGTGTATCCAACGGTCCTATGTACAACGGATTCAAGGTATAAAAATTTAATTTTCTTGAAAACATTTCTATTTTTCACCGACACGGTATCAAGCGAGACTGCTCCTCCAAAATTCCCAGAATCTCCTTTTATTCTTCTCACCCATATCAAGCGATAACGCTCATCCGAAATTCTCGGACCTTCTTCATCGCCTGGTTCCGGATCCTCCCCTATCACTTGGCCATACCCCGAATCAAGCAATTGAGCTATTCCAGTCCTTTTGGAAGCTACTCATCGCTTAGTTCCATCTCCTATTGTCATAGCCCGAATCAAGCGATGGAGCTAATCCAACCTATTCGGATCCTCCCCATCGCTTAGTTCGGGCCACTGTTAGTTTTTTTTTCTCAACTCACAAATCCTTCCGATCGGGTCTATTCTTTTTCTTTAACTTCAATGGCGAGGACAAAACAAACTGCAAGGAAAGTCTACGCCCCTTTGGAGACTGAAAAAGCTCAAGACAAACCAGGATCTTCCAAAAAGCCAGTTGTCAATGAAAAACAAGAAAAGCCTCCTCCACAGCCTCGTTCTAGGGCAACAGCAAGAAAGAGATTAAACTATCAGGTGAAGTCACTAAGAGAGATCAGAGCGGCACAGAAATCTACTAATCTTCTCATCCCTCGACTGCCATTTATGCGGGTTGTCAGGGACATATCAGAAAGGTTAATTGGCAGAATGAGAAACACAAATCTTGATAAAGTCCGATGGGAGTCACAGGCCCTTATGTGTCTTCAAGAGGCTGCTGAGGATTTTTTGATCGACTTTATGAATGATGGATACATTGCTGCTGCATTTGCTCATAGGATCACTCTCATGAGCAAAGATTTTGTGCTTGGGTCCAGACTTAGATACAAGTTTGACAAAGCCTTGGAACCCATTCCAAGTCAAGATATGAGGGCTTTTGAAATTCTAAATATTCCTCCAGCAAGACAACCCAAACAATCAGTTGTTATTGAGGATGTTTCGCATACTTATAGTACAAGAAAAGCTCACGATATTAAAGAAGAAGTGGAGAAAGAGAGAGAGCAGGAGAAGATTACAGAGGATGCCATTCTGTTCAATTGTTTGGTTGACCCTCAATATTTTATGCTTGCAGTGCTACCAAACTTATCTTGAGTTTTCTAGGTTCCACCTATGAAGACTACAAACTTGAAGATTTTAAGTACTACAATCAGGAAGTTCCTTTGTAGAAAGACTCAACATCTTGTGGATGGATGGTGCTTGCTAATGCTTGGAGATATCTTGAGTCAAGATTTAGAATGACAACACTTATTGTAAGTTCATGTAATGATAGCATTGATTGATTGGGTCAATACATTTAGTGACTTTCTCATATTAAGAAATTTTATCATTTTCTTTTGCCTTAGTTGCATGAATATCCAAATTCTTGGGTAAGTTGGGTAAGGGAGAAGGCAGTGTCTATGGTTTTGGAAAGATCTATCAATCCAGTTGATCTTGATTCCCCCTTTCCACCTGAGAAAGGAGCCAAGGGTACAACTTCAAAGAAAAGAAAAAAGGAGGAGAAGAAAAGCCATGTCAAGGATGGCTCATCCAAAAAGAAAAAGACCTCTGCCAAAGAGAAGAAGGAGAGAAAGAAGAGCCCTACTAAGAGCAGATCTTCCAAGGGGAAAAAGAGCACTACTAAAGAGAAGACCCATTCTAAAGGGAAGAGCCCTCAGGCCACAAAGAAGAGCCCTAGCCCTCCTGCTAAAGAGAAGAGCCCTAGCCCTCCTGCTAAAGAGAAGACCCCTAGCCCTCCTGCTAAAGAGAAGAGCCCTAGCCCTAGCCCTCCTACTAAAGAGAAGAGCCCTAGCCCTAGCCCTAGCCCTCCTGCTAAAGAGAAGAGCTCTTCACCAGCTCAAGAGAAGACTCCTATCAAAGAGAAGACCCCTGTCAAAGAGAAGACTCCTGTCAAAGAGAAGACCCCTGTCAAAGAGAAAACCCCAATCAAAGAGAAGACCCCTGTCAAAGAGAAGAGTGCTACTAAAGGTCTTCCGTTTCACTCACCAGTGAAATTTAAAATTCAGAAGCGTCGTTCATCCAACAAAGAAAGTAAGAGGGCAAATGTTGACTCTCCATTCAATTTAAAATTCAGAAGCGTCGTTCATCCAACAAAGAAAGTAAGAGGGCAAATGTTGGCTCTCCATTCAATTTCTTTTTCATGTTCCCCAAGAAGACTGCCAAGTCTCCAAAGCCAACCTCCAAAGAACCTTCTCCAAAACCAGACCCCACTGCCAAATCTCCCTCGCCAACACCTAAAGATCTCAGAGAAGAGCCCAACTTACCACCAGTTGAGGAATCCACTGCAAAGTCTTCCTTTCCAACACCTCAAGAGCTCAAAACACCGGAACTTGAACCTCAATCAGCCAAATTTGATCGAAGCAAACAGAAGAGAGAAAGATTCTCTAAAGATCCAGGGTCATCCCATGCAAAAAGAAAAGTTGATTTTGTTGAGTGATTCCACAAATTGACTTTTGTTTTGTTCATTTTGTCCATATGAACACACCCTTTTTGGGACTATATTCTGTACTTAAATTCAGTATCAACAATTTGATATTCAACTGTTAAACCTTGTTTTGTGTTGCGAACAATATGTTGACCATTTTTGTGAAGAAGTCAAGACGAAATTTAGCAGAATATATTGATTACATTATTGGAGAAATCCTTTTCAGCTTTTCAAACTTGCCCTTGCAAGTGGCTCAAATACAACTTTTTTTGGGGGAAGACATGTGATGCATGAGGTTACACTCTCCATCCTTGTATTGACAACAATATCATCTACTTTGAATCTATATTCAGGTGATGTTTCGTCCAGAAACTCAAGCGACTCTCTTACATGTTGTAGTCTCCAGTTTGATGTTACTATAAGGTTCCTAGGATCTATGAATGGATGGACTATGATGTTAAATTCAAACTCTGGACAATTCTCTTCAGAATCCAAAGGGACCCAACTACCAAGCTTGCTTTTCCATCTCCTATAGTCATAGCCCAAAACTAGGGATTGACGACATAGTTGGTATGAGATAGACATAGAATTTGGGCTTACTCTACAACTGATATTGTCGCCAATATGAAAAATTTCCTTGGTACTCCATCCTTCTCCAAGTACAGTGTCCAGATCAGTCGTAGATAGTCTTCTATTAAGCCACATCGTTCTTGTCCTCTCCAATTCCATTGTATTGAAACATGCACAAAGACATGTATAGGCAAGAACCATTGAATTTTTATTCTTCTTGAAATCCTTCCAGGAGACATAGCTTTAAGAATATCATCTTTGATTTTGGATTTGAAGCTTGTTATGGTATTTGGATCAGGAACTTCCCATTCGAGTGACATTAATGTGGGAATAGGTATGTCATATAATTCTCCATGAACACCTTCTCTTGATGGAACCCTGTATTCTGCAAAATACACAAATATATCCACTGATTTGTAAAATGAAGGTGGTTTGTCTGCATACATTACATCTGCAATCCCCTTATGAATTGCTTTGAATGTGCCACTTAAGCTCTCAACAGGCTGCCACTCCACAGCTGTTGATGGAAAGATAACTGAAATTAAACAAACAACAAATATATCAGAAGGAGAAATATTGTGTTGTATCAAATAGATAAAGTTTTGTTAAATTACAGTAAGAATGGAGAATTGGATGTTCATCCAAGTTCAACACCATGTCTTTGGCCATGTAGACATGTTGAACTTTTGCAAGCCAGCCATTGTCGGTCACTTTGAAGGCAAGAACACGACCATTCCAATGGGATTTCACTTCATTTCGCTTGGTTCTTTTCACCCTGTGGGCACCTTTACAAGAGGGAAGCATTATTACCCAATCATTCACACGAAAAGACATGGGTTTCCAAACACCATCCTCTCTGGTGTTATGAAAATCACAAGAAGTTATATTATGAGAAGGACGACGTGAGGACGCCATAGAAGCTCACAGATGAGAGAAAAATAGTGAGTCTTTTGAAAATGCAAAGAAAGGAAAATAAGCCATATGCCAAAATGGAGGGAAGGTGGAAAGTAGACGTTTGAAAAAATTTGGTGATTTGTCATTAATAGCGTTGTTTTCAGAGCCTGAAAAGAGAAGATTTCGTATCTTCCTGCTTGATTTTTTGAAATATAAAATGGAACAAGATGTCACTATTTTGGACCCAAACTTTAATGTTAGCCATCGTAAACGTCTAAATTAAGCCGTTTTAGCCGTTCGCCACTAACATAGAACCGTTAAGAAGACATTTAGAGGAGACAAGAATGCCATACTTTTGTATACGTGTCAATTCACAATTGGACAATTTCTTAATCCTTAGATTAACAAACAGCCCTTTTCTAGCCGTTTTTGGCCCTAATGGGCTAGTCATATATCCCTAGTTACACATGGGGATGACACTTAACATGATGTTGATGAGCACATCATAGACCATGAGGAGCATAGACCCTAGGTTCTCGTATTAGATGTGTTGGGCTACTCCTCTATATTTGTCACACGCGGAGAGATTTTGGATATGACCACTACTCCTAGTTTTCATAGCATTCTTGGCAGCATTCGTGTGGATCGAGTTGTTGTGATTGAGCAGTCAGGGATATTGTATGAGAGTAGTTATGAGTTCGTGGAGGTGAGATATTGTAGGAGTATGCATATCGATTATATTTTTAGCATATCCGATGGCATCGACCTCGAGAGATTTACATTTGATCTAGATATTTTCTTAGATTGAGTGTTGTTGGAGATTGATTTATCATGGGATTTAGGTCATATAGAGACACCATTATGGAGATTGTCTATACCTTTGGGGATGACCTTAGTGGCCTTGGAGACTCCATTGATAGTGAGATTATCTATACCTTTGCGGATGACCTTAGTGGCCTTGGAGATCCATTGATAGTAAGATGGTCTCGGTACCACTTATCTCTCTTGTGTAGACACTTTGTCAGTGCTTAGTGATGGTGATCCAGCTTTTGTCTCTTAGAGGGACACAGACATATAGAGTGTCTTGCACTTGGAGATATTGTGCATAATGATCAAAATAGTTATATACCAATTGCTTAGGAATCAGTTTGATGATGCCATCTTCCATTCCCTTCTCCATTTCTCCTTGTCTAAGAGCCTTGGCCACAATCCTAGTAACATGTTCTTTGAGCTGCACCAAAAACTCAATGATGAATTCCACTAACAACCCATCCTGCCCTCATGTTTTGTCTTTTCCCATTAATATCAAAGCAGCCAAACATTCCATCCCACCCTCACGTTTTGTATTTTCCCACCGTTAACATCGAAGTAGCCAAACATTCCTCTTGTTCTTTCAACCCACCTATCTTACACCCTTTGTGTGCCCCTTTAATTATTTGATCTTTAGCCTCAAATCTGGCATATGACACATCTTTTTACATGCTCATGAATATATTTCCCAAATAGCTTACCTATTTTTGGGCCATAAGCTTGGGGTTTCTTTGAATGATCCCATGAGAACTTATAAGCTAGTTGGTCTCTTTTATATAGTCATAGCATTAAGACTTTAGCAAGTTGGTGATATAGAGGTCACATGTCTGTTAAGCCTGCTATGCCATTTTTAAGAGGATGACAGGTATTGTTTCTTCTTTACATTAGAAAAGATAATCTACTTTCCTAGTATAAATTGTGGATGCCTAGAACGCATCCACAATTTCGCCTATTTTTTAATATTCCTTAAAATTTAACCTTGTTTTTATATGATTGTTTAAAGTTCTTTTCTATCTAAATTCTTACATGTAGCTATCTACGTACTTATACTAGAAGAAAGTTCTTTTCTATCTAAATTCTTACATGTAGCTATCTACGTATTTATACTGGAAGAAAGATTTTGGGATATTCTATGGAAAATTATATTACCTCTCAGCTTAATCCTAGCGAGTGTGTACTTATGTCCTTATTTATTTAGTTATCTCCTTTCTACTCATGTGACATTATTTGAATGATAAGCTCACCTATGTTATGTTAGTCTTTGGACCATAGTCTTTCACACCTCTCATTTAGAGCCGAAAGGTGAATTAATACTCTTTGAAAGCAACATTTTGTTTATACATATATACAGGTCTTGTCTCTTAAAATCTATAGAATTTGGTTTGAAAGCATCTTTTTAGCTTTTATACATATGTTTACATGTATAGGTTTTCTCTAATGACCTTTGAGTATGATTCTTATTGATTGGGTGGGACATTGTTTATTGAATGCACTTTTTTTAATGTAGTGTTAATTGGAGTTTATACCAACTTTCCACTCGATATTTGCAAGTTCTCTAAATTGGGAAGGCTATTTATTATCATGTTGAGTTTATTGAAAATTCGAGGTGGTGGCCTAACTCTATTTTTAATGGGGGCAAGAACTTCTCTCAACAACAAGCAGAGCTTAGTGCTACTAATATAGTTGGTATTTATGAGCCTGAGTGGTTCAAACTTTTGATGTGAAACATGTGTAAGGTAGTGCCATGTGCATTACTGGAACATATATAATATTGTAATATTTGTGTTAGAAGTAATAAAGATACAATATGGAAGTTGTTTTTAAGTCTTTGTTTATTCTATTTTTATTTCCATAGCTAATAGGTCAATTGAACATAAATGTTTTATGTTTTGAGTGTCAATTTCGTAACCTTCTTTTAGAGGTTTCATGTGGGTTGGTGGTAGTGAAGTGCCTTTAAAAGGCCCATTGGGAGCCAAGCCTCTCTTTAAGCACGGACCACAATGCACATTTTTTAAAATCAATTGAAAAAAGGACACCTCCTTAATTTACCTGATTTTGGTTCCCAAAATATATTATACCACATAAGGGTTCAATAACTTTAAATATGACAAATGAATCCTGAAAATAAAGGCAATGAAAAGTCTTACTCATTTTTTGGGCTTGAAAATTTGAAAGTACCCTACTCACACTGAACTGGGTACATTTTAAAAAAATCGGTTACTGAAATCAAACCTCTGGTTGGGTTTTTTAAAAATCGGTAACCTTTATTCTGTAAAGAAAGACCTTTTTTTTTTATTTCGAGCAGTGGTGCCGTTTGTACGTAAAACCTATGTTTTTTAAGGAAAAATAGTTGTCAGCTGCTAAAATTAGAGTCTCTTACTGTAATGGAGCAGGCCTTGCGCGAAGTTGAACCTTGACACAGGAGTCCCGAGTACAGCTGAGCCTGCAAATTGAGCCTTGATGCATAGCTGTCACCTTTGCAGCTACATAAGAAACCATCGCAATCTGCCGCCTACGCCCTGCAAGCTGGTAGATGCTTACTGTGTAGGGCAGTTGATGAGGGGGTGTTATAAGGCGGAAGTGGCGTTAAGTAGAGGGATCCTGTCATTGGCGCTTGCCATTTCCATGACGGAGATGGCAGCAGCTGCTGTTCTCCGCCTGATGAGCACGGTCGAAGATGCAGCGCCCATCACCACAGCCGCGCCGATGCCAGCATGCCACCGCGACCTCGCCGACTCCTAGCGTCACCACCAAGCAAACGCGCTCAACTGCTGCTTGCCTTGGCGTAACCACCAGGTTGCTGGACTTTTCGGTTTGAGGTATATATATATATATATACACTAGAAGTTTTAGAAAATTTAGGTCAGCTTTCTTTCACCGTTGCATATGTGAATCCTCACATTTCACATAAGTGAAACTGTTTTAACATATATGTGAGGTGGTACACAAGGAACTTTTCGTGGTTCCCTATATAGTGAACTTTACCATATATAGGAAATTTTGAGAGATTTCTTAATTATGTTGATGGAAATTTCTTATATATATCTATACAATCCTATTTCCCATTTACTCAATCCTCTATATGTAAGAAATATGGGCTTATATCTAGGTAATTCAATTTCATATATAGGAAATATGGGCCAGTATCTAGATAATTAAATTTCCTATGTAGAGAGTATGAGCCAATATCTAGATAATTCAATTTACTATATACACAATATGGGCCAATATCTAGGTAATTCAAATAATATAGGCTATTATCTAGATAATACAATTTTCTATATAGAGAATGGATTGCATATGTGGAGAATTGAACCACAAATGAGTAAATCGTTATTTAAAAAAATTACTTATTTTTAAAAAATTGGTTACTTTAGAACTTTTATACTTAATTATTCAATCATCAATATTATTACAAATTGAAATACTTAAATTCTTCTCTCTCTCTCTCTCTCTCTCTCTCACACACACACACACACAAAAAAAAACTCAATGTAACATATGTTAAAATGTAGGTATGTCCTCTCATCTTATATCAAAAAGTAAGAGAATTATTTTACCACATTAGGGGAAGGTTGAGGTCTAGGGGGGCCTTTAAGCTGCCATGAGATTAAGGAGATGATTAGTGTGAAGGCCAATAGGAAAAATATATGTGTACAAAAATGTTGGGTTGATTAAGAACCTAAATCTTGTGGTCAAAGGTAGAATCTTACCTTTTTCAGATCTGCCAGCAAAGAAAATCTTCAATATCTTTTCTTTTTATATTTTTATAAAGGAAAAGTTTCAAAAAGTTACCCCCCTCACTTCCCTCTTCCCTCCAAAAGTAGGGGCGTGTTTCTCTCTCCTCCCTTTTAGACTAACCCACTTTCCCCATCTACCACTCTCTACACCCTCACTTGCAGCCCTATCTTCATCTCCAACTTGAGGAAAGCTCTTTGCTACCAGTTACTCAAAGAAAGCTCTGTTATCAGCCTCTCTCTCTCTCTCTAGAGGAAGCTCTGTTATCAGACTCTCTCTCTCTCTCTCTCTCTCTCTCTCTCTCTCTCTCTCTCTCTCTCTCTGCAAGCAGGCACCTAATGCAATCTCTCATTATCTTTCTTTTGAGGAAAGCTCTTTGCTACCAGCTACTTAGAGGAAGCTCTGTTATCAGCCCTCTTCTCTCTCTAGAGGAAGCTTTGTTATCAAACTCTCTCTCTCTCTCTCTCTCTCTCTCTCTCTCTCTCTCTCTCTCTCTCTGTGCAAGCAGGCACCTAATGCAATCTCTCATTTGCTTTCTTTTGAAGCTTTAGTTTTCTGTGTGTGTGTGTGTGTGTGTGTGTGTGTGTATTGTGTGTGTGTGTATGGATTTGCAGCGATCTTCTTTGAAGCTTTAGCTAGCTCTCTCTCTCTCTCTCTCTCTCTCTCTCTCTGAGTAGGTATTTGCTTTTTTGCCATATTCTTCACATTCACTTTCTTTTCATTTGGGCAATCTATGGCTCTTCAGTGTGTGCGCAGGCCATCATCCACTATCGAGTCCATGGCTATTTCCAAAGTACAGGATGATGAAGGTTATTGGATTCCTACCGTTTTTAAGCGGTTCATGTGGATAACAATGCAACCCAGTTTGAGGGGTGCACACAAGGTTCCTCGAAGGCATATGGCTTCCACAAGCCATCACACTGGAAAGGAAGGATCTTAGAATTCAAAGTTTGCAACAAGGATGGAAAGCGGCTTGCAAAGGTGCAACATGTTTACACCTCAAGACAAATACATCTTGAAGATGAGAACTCACCAGGGTTCCCAACTAACTGTAAGTTTCAGAACTTGTTTATAGTTTCTTTGCTTTAGAAAAATGCTTGCATGAAGACTATGTGAATATCAAGAACTCCAATGTATTCTATTGTATGCAGATGTTTTCCCTTCAACATGTGTGGAATGGCAGCCTCTAGAATGTTTTACAGGGACCTTCGAAGCATGTCATGTTGATCTAGGTAGGCTTATGTATGCTGGGGAAACAAGTTCCGAACTTGCAAATAGAGGAGTATTTTTCATTGCTGCAACATATGTTGTGCCACAGAGGGGAAGGTTTGGAGCACTTGAGCCAATTTCTCCTCCTGTAGCCCGGAATGGCCCATTCCAGACCCCACCACAATGGAGAGCTTTCAGCGCAGGATTTTCCATGACATTCAGTCAAGCCTAAAGGCTGCATATGGATCCCACAGGATAAGTGTATCTCTTTTCATGCCTTTACATGTGTTTATTGCTATTTTCAAAGTAGGCAAGTTCCATCGCACCCCAACAATGTGGATAATCAAAGATGGGGCCTTTGAAGCTCTAGATACATTTCTAAAAGGCGATGACCACCAAGGTGGCAGAACATCAGGGCGATGTAATAAAGTGCTCAGCGGTAATGTCAATGGTAAGATGCAGGTATCAGATAGGCAAGCAAAATCTAACTATGGTGTACCCAATTAGAAGGTGGAAATGCTCGCATGGTGAATAGGAAGCTTTGGACTCTGATCTCTATGCTAGGGAGGAGGTAGAACTTCATATTGAAGTTCACCCATGAGAGGAGCATACAGTGGTAGTTAATGATGATTGGAATTTCACTCAGTTGAGAGATCGTATTGTCATGTCCTTTAATGTAAGGAACCAATTTAAGTTTGTTGTTTCTAATCGACCTATGCGTCACAAGTCAGAGAAACATACACTCTGTGTGTCATTGGAGCCCCCTAGGGTCCTTAGCTTGAAAGACTATTAAGTTGCAGACTTAGCCTAGTATTATAGCTAATAGCCTAGGTGAGAAAGCCACGCAGAGTAACCAAGATAAAGAAGCTCTCAGAAATCTTCTCAGGAACTTGTAATTTTCTTTCTACGAATTTAATACAAAATGTATACTTTTTTAATTGTAATATTTTTAAGAATTCTCAACCATTTCTCTTGTTTATTTGTTGTGTCAGCACTGTGCCCTATAAACTATTGGCAGCCATGTGAATGTGTAGGAAATTTCATTGATAATGATCAAATATTTGTTCAAATATTATCAATTAACGTCCAGTTGAAATCTGGCAGTACAAAATCTGAACAATTTTAAAAAAATCAAATTTTTTATATTTTTTGATGTTTGTAAGCAAATTAATCATCAAAAAAGTGTACATAATGCATGAATGAGTACAAAAATGAAAAAAACAGGCTTGTGCGCTACGGCGCGAATTTAAGCTTTTCAAAGGTGAGGAAGGGCTTAAATTCGCGCCGTAGCGCACAGGTCTCATTTTTTCATTTTTCTACACTTTAATGCATTGTGTACACTTTTTTGATGATTAATCTGCCTAGAAACATCAAAAAAAAAACTTTTGATTTTTTTTAAAATGTTCTATCTACTGCCAGACTTCACCAGGTGATTTTGAGCCCCAAATGACTTTTTTTTGTTCCTGAGCTTTTCTGAGGCCTTATTGACCTTTAAGCCTTTTTTGGTCCTAAAATAAATTCAATTTAATTTTGTTTCTGCACTATGTAAGGATCCTTTGTTCAATGCCAACAACAATACCACGTATAATAAGATAATAATCAAATTTCATATTAGTTTTCACAATCACCTTATCAATAATACAAATTTTGTTCCTGTTTGACTAAAGCTCTTAATACATGATCAACAGTTTTACCCATTCAAACCACAGTACATGAAATGAAATGTCTGCTTTTATAACACAGTTGAAACAAATAAATACGTTGGTTAACGAGTCATTTACAATATCTTATAGATTCAAAAAAATGTATTACAATGTTGGAGATTACAAAAGGCACAAAGGCCGCCGCATAAAAGCTTAATCCTATCCAATAAAGCCTTCCTTTTATGGAGCGCTTTATCCTGACGTAGACATAGTGCAAGTGCCATGTCAACAGGCTTTAGGGTCACCCTTTTGGCGTGAGCATGGCACAGCACCGAATCTTGAAATAGAGAGACCAAAATTGTTTCTGCCTTGGAGGGCCTCGAGTGCCGTACTCTGTACCCGAGTGACCCTGTCACTGTACTTGTCGATGACTTCTTTTACAACTCTTGCAAAAGGGGGCCTTCGCCATGATGGGGTCTGTGCTCTTTTGGTACTTTCTGATTTCTCGCAGAGCCACGGTCCCCGGTTTCCATCTTCTCTCCTTGTTGGCTACAGGGGGTGTGGTGGTGGATGCGACCTCTCTTCCCATGGTTGTCTATCATTTCTAAAAAAATTTTGCCTTTCTTGCTCGGCTGGATCTAGATTTAGTCTTCTTTTACTTGCTTATGCCTTCTTCTTTTCTTGTTCTTGTTTTAATCTGCGTACTTCTTGAATTCTTTGTTGCTTCACCTGCTCCCGTCTTTCCCTCCCCCTTTGCTCCTCCTGCTCCTGTCTTTCCCTCTCCCTTTCCTCCTCTTCTTATCATCGTTCCTCCTCTTCCATCTCCACCTCTTGCTGCCTGTTTGCACGTTCCTTCTTTCTCTTGACATAAATCTTTATTCTTTGTTTTTTAGGTGGAGGCTGGGGCTGACGCCTCTCAAGTTCCTCATGTAGTGTTATTGCTAAGAGCCTATCCTGCTCCTCACGACGGCTTATTTCCTCTGCTTCATAGAAGTCAGCAGCCTGTTCATACTGCTCTTGCTCAGTACAGAGAAGTGCTTCCTGGTCTTCCTCAAATGCGACCCTTAGCTCCTCTTCTAGCTACTGAGGGAGTAGGGCTTGCTGTTGCTCTCTTCTTCTATGCGCCTCCTCATCAATCTGGCGTTGTTGCTCTTCCAGCACACGCTCCTGCTGCTCAGGTCAGGGGAATGGTGTACGCGTGGCTCTAAATGAGCCGGTGTCTCCAGGCTGCTTGGAGACATCCTCAATATTGTCCAGTCCTGAAAACACATCCGGCTGTACATCTTCCTGTCGAGTCTCTACCTCTCTGTCCATGCTTGTATGCTTCTTTTTGATGCGTTTTTGCACTTGTTAAAATGACTGTGCCGCGGCGACTGCTTGTATCAAATTGTGTGCACCAGACGGTACGTTTGGGTTCTCAATTTTGCGTGCAGTGTGCTTAGTTCTAGCCATCCATTGACTTACACGAGTGAATGAACGTGAAAATGTACTTTTAAAACTGACTTTTACAGGTTTATATAGTTTTTGAAAAAACTTATTGATAAAAAAATTCTCTAGAAATTTTTTTAAAAAAAAGCTTTAACTTAAAAAAGGCTACAATTTTTTAATATGGAACCCATTTTCGACCGATACGCCTACGCGCACCGAACCACTCACGCATCCCATGCATGGCACTTGATGCTCGCCATGCAATTGCTCGTTGCAGATTGACATTTTTTACAATCTTTCGTAGTAATGACACCTGCCCTTTTGGTTTCTGTCGACGTTGACCTCCCAAACTGCGATAAAACCAATTAAACATCTCATGCAAGGCATTGCTTTTTTCCTTACCACCTCCACCATGTCGCGTGTTCTTAAAGTATACTGCCTTAGCTTGATCATGAGAGCGCTCCATTCCTTGGGTGCTCCAAATTGCCATTGGACCATATTGGTCAAGAAAAAACTATGCATGGACAAATATAATGTGCTGCAACAAAGATCATATCAGAATTTTACTATTCGGCGATTAATATCAGTAAATAGATAGAAAGGTAAATACCATATAGTGGGTGATATGTGTTTCTCCCCATGCATCAACCATTTGCTGAGTAAATGTATGTATTGCAATCTTTAAGTTTGCAATCTCCTCAGCAACAAGTGGAGCCTTTTCTAGCAATTGAATCATTTTATCAAGTGACTCCCACAGCCTTGCACACTTGAGACCATGCTCTGCATTATTCCCACGATAAGTGGTGCATTCACAAATGGCCTTCCATATCTCATATTTTGTGTGACTATTGTACCCCTCGTAATTTGAGAGAAGGTGTCTCGCTTTGGACCCACCCATGCATATTTTGTTTGGATTATCCTGACCCGGTCCTGACTTTTTAGTATCCTTAGTTAACTTTACAGCACCACCATGAAGCCCCACGCTTGAAAGGACATCTTCCAGCTTACTGATGCATTCGTTTTGCAAAGATGTTCAGGCTCCATATTCCATGCATAATTGTAACTTCAATAATTTGTCCATTATGCGTAACCTAGCATGAAGCGTGCAAATATGAACACGGGAAAGTGGAATCTCTAATATAGGGCTCCATGAGATATCTTCTCGATCACGATTAGCAGGGATTTCACTGACGTAAACGAGAACATGTGAACATGTTAATAATATATGTTAATAACACAAAAAATCTTGTGATCACATGTTATATTCACAAAGCTTTCACAAGGGGCCAAAAAAAGTATCTTTGTCGGGCATAAAAAATCTTCTTAGGTGGCCACTGACCTGCTATTATGTGAAGATGGTAACATGAGAACATGTGAATAGCTTATTCCCATGTGTAGCCAAGCTTTTAAGGGGTTCCCAAATGGCAAGTGACCTGTTATTTTGTGAACAGTAACATGAGAACATGTGAATAACTTGTTCACATGTGTTATTATCACCAAAAATCTTGTGATCACGTGAATATTAAATCCCTAACGATTAGGCGGACAATTGGTGTTACAATTCATAATGCCATTAACCCACTGCATAGGTTTCTTAGGATCTTTGTTTTGCGTTGTACTCATTGAAGGTGGTTGTACATTTTTCTTGCCCTTTGCATGAGATTTGGTTGTCCTGGTGGCTGCAACCTTGCCTGAAGCTTTGCCGTGTTCAATATACTCTGATTTTGAATGGCAGCAATAAATACATGGAAAAAAAGTATTTGCTCCTAGCTTGCATCCTAGCATACACTTCAATGTCTTTAAATCCCCTGCCATGTGCCACTCAACTGTAAATGTTCCTACATCTTCAGGCTTATGCACTACAATCAAGAAGATTATCATCCTGTTCCGGATTTCCTTTGATAGCCCTGTTCATAAGTGTTAGGCTGACTCTTTCTAATTTTCGTCCTTTTACAATTTGACACTCATCAAGCTTTAACACAAACACAGCCTGACCTTGGCACTCCTCAATGCTTAGACCATAATAAGAAATCATAGCTCTTTGAAGGGTCCTTAAATCAATAAAGACATTGTTGTACTTGTTGTATTCAAATACCTTTGTAGTACATATAGGCAGAGCATCCTCCACATGACGGTAGACACCCAACATGTTCGCAATGTCTGAGTTTGCACTTTTTCTTGCCATGGTTACACTATATGGAGTTGGTAGCATGGGTCGAAGAAGTCCTTTAGCACGATGACCTAGTGTAAACACCCTATAAATGGTTTCATATCCCTTCCTACTGACACCAGCACTATCACATGCATCCATAATCTGTATGGGGCTTACCATATTTTGCAGCTCTCCAGAAATTTTGTTTCAGATTTGCTTAGATATTTTGCATGTGGGATCTTCTAGCAGCTTTGATATGTCTGATAACTTAACAACATGTTTCAATATGCCTGCTCTACATTCCGTAGCACCACCTTCATATCCCATCATATCCCCAGCAATATCTCTACATGGAACATAAATACAAAATAACATCAATATGTTTCACAAAACAGAATGGCCTGCAAAACAATGGCAAGAATAGAAGTTACCTTGTTGCTCGTACACGTCGTTTTCTTGCTCCACTTAGGGTTGCCAAGGTTTCTAGGGACTGACGCTTTCTTTTCCGTTGTCGAAAGCCTACTGGAAGCTTCTTCAGGCTTGCAAGGTGTCGTTGCTTGTTTCGTGCATCCTGTTTGGTTGCATTCATCTTGTCCCGTTCAATATCAAAGGCCTGCTTAAGCAACAAGTTGTTCTTCTGGAGCTCCTGATTCTGAGTTTTCAAGTTGTTCACCACTTCTTCAAGCCTATCAATGTCCTTCTTGTGTTGCTGCTGCAACTCATGCCATAAGCCTCGAAAATGCACTCTTGAATGCGATTCCTGAGCTACAACAAAAGAAAGCCTCCTACAATAGCCAAATAGACCATTAGCTCCATCACCTACATACGTAAGAAATGTAGTGATATTAACAAAATGAGGTGGAGCATTGGTGAGCGGGTCAATAGGGCATATGAATCCATTCGTCCAGAGGTCAATACATTTTCGCCCTTGTGATCGAAGAGTACCCAATGGCACATTGGTCACACCACTTGTTTTTGAGTTGCGGATGGTAGCATACTCAGCAGCCAAATCTATATGTAACCTGAACTTTGGTGCTGTGTTAGATATATCTTCAAGTGGCATTTTCTTTAGGGTTAGGCAATGTTGAAAAGAGCTTTTTGTAGAACACAATGCGAGAGTGAGGATAGGGTATTCTGAGGAGAGTGCAATGAAGTTTTGCTGTAAAAAATATTAGAAGATCATAGATGGAGTGATTAGGTAATAGGAGAAAGGACAAGGAAGATGGCAAGAGGCATAGAAGATGGTAGATTGAGGTTTTGCAGCATAATACAGTAGAGAGAGAGAGAGAGAGAGAGAGAGAGAGAGAGATGTAGATTGTAGACAGAAGTAGGGGATATGTATGCTAAACAATGCAAGAATGGAAAGTGGTAAGCTCTGTAGCTATGGAGGTTGACATAGGGATTTTTTGCACTTCAATGTGGGAAAGACATGAGACAGAGAGAGAGAGAGAGAGAGAGAGAGAGAGAGAGCAGAAAATGATAAAAAGATGAGGCATGGAGGATGAGAGAGTGTGAGATATCAGCATTTGGAAGTACAGAGGTTATGGAAGCTTACTAATCAGAGATGCAGAGCCATGGCACACCCAAATGTGAGAAAGGGGAAGAGAAAGAGAGTTGTAGTGAGACGAGGGCGTCTTAGAGAGAGAATGTAGAGAGAGAAAGTGGGGGGGTCCTAAAAGTGGAGGGAACAGAGGAGGGAAGGCTTTTCAGCCATTTTGAATTTGGTGAAACCAAAAAGTTACCCCCAATTTAGCTCAAGCAAATATATATTTGAAAAAATAGAAATTCAAATAATGATTGCATAAAGATCTCCTTGTCAGGCCTAGTCAAAGTTTGCTTAGAGTCCTTAAGCAAAAGTACTTAAAAACATAATATGGCAGCTTAAAGGGCCCCCATAGACCTCAACCTTCCCCTAATGAATACTAGCATGCCCATATTCAAGCTAAACAGTCCCTACCTTAGAAACTAATGTTTTCTCTCTCCTCATCAAACAAATAGATATTCTCTCTCTCTCTCTCTCTCTCTCTCTCTCTCTCTCTCTCTCTCTCTCTCTCTCTCTTACGTAATCCAAAACCTTAGATCATTATCTCTCTCTAATGTGTCGCAACAATAATTAATGATTATAGTAAGGTTTTACACCTTAGTGAAAACATCTCCCCCTCTTAGTGTGTTCATGTCCATCTCTTTTTCTCACTTTGTGTCAAACATCTCTTAGAATGTATATTTTTAAAAAAAACAACGTATACAATAGCCTTTATCTCTCTTTCACTAGGTCATTGCGCCCAACAAGAAAATACTACACACAACGTATTTAAAGCCTCCCTCTGAACTCTCTAGAATATGAAAACCTCTAGAGCTTCGAACCTCCAGTCATCCACATGTCAAGATTTCATCTCTAAGGAGCTCTAAGGTTACCTCTCACCACTTCAAATTGATTAATTGAAATTAAGATTAATGCATAGAGCTTAATCTTTGCATTAAGCTTAATGCATGAATCCCTATGTATTAACCTTAATGCAAAGATTAAGCTTAATGCATTAAGTTCTATGCATTAAGCTCTCTGCATGCATTATGCTTAATACATTAAGCTCGGCGTAATGCATAGAACTTAATTCATTAAGCTTAATCTTTGCATTAATGTTAATACATAGGGCTTCATGCATTAGGCTTAATGAAAAGATTAAGCTATATGCATTAAGCTTAATGCATAGAGATTAATGCATGCATTAAGCTTAATCTATGTAAAGATTAAGCTTAATGTGAAGATACAACTTAATGTGAATATTAATCTATGTATTAAGCTTAATTCATGCATTAAGCTTAAATGCATAGAGCGTAATGTATAGGACTTAATGCATGCATTAAGCTTAATCTATGCATGCAATAAAGATAATCTATGCAAAGACTAATGCATGCATTAATCTCTATGCATTAAGCTTAATGCATGCATTAATCTATACATAGATTAAGCTTAATGCATGCATTAAGCTCTATGCATAGATTATGCTTCATTCATAGAGCTTAATGCATGCATTAAGCTTAATGTATGCATTAAACTTAATGCATGGATTAAACTACTTAATGTAAGCATTAAGCTTAATGCATGCATAGATTAAGCTTAATGCATAGAGTTCTATCTATGCATAAAGCTTAATTCATGCATAAGGTTAATGCATGCGTTAAGCTTAATGAATATAGCTTACTGCATGCATTAAGCTTAACCTATGCATTAAGCTTAATATATGCATAGATTAAGCTTAATGCATATAACTTAATATATGCATTAAGCTTTATCTATGCATTAAGCTCTATGCATAGATTAAGCTCTATGCATTAAGCTCTATGCATAGATTAAGCTCTCTACATTAAGCTCTATGCATGATAGAGCTCTATGCATTAAGATTAATGCATAGATTAAGGTCTATGCATGCATTAAGATCTATGATTAAGCTAGATGCATAGAGAGCAGCATAGAGAGCTCTATGATTAAGCTAGATGCATAGAGAGTAGCATAGAGAGCTCTATGCTTAAGCTAGATGCATGCATACTTAAGCCTAAGCTAACCCTAAACTCGGAACCCAAGGTTGCAATAATAGGTAGAAAAAAGCATAAATGATTAGAGGGCTTACCTCTTTTTTGCCAAGTTGAAGGAGAGGATTAGAGGACCTACAAAACAAATGATTAAACAAAGTAATTAGTAATACAAAGCCGTAAAGGCTTGCACAAGTAATACAAAACCCTATTTTGAGGTACGTACTAAATCCTATCACTCTAAGCTTGTGGTGCTTTCTTTAGCCCCCATGCAATTATTTCTTCGATCTGCATACATGTGTGGGAAATTCTGGGTGAACATAACCCTCTGTTCCATAAACACTTCTTCTTACAACTTTCCATTTAAGAATGTGTTCTTGACATCCATTTGATGCAATTATCAACCTTTACGCATAGCTAATGAAATCACAGATCTCATTGTAGCCATTTTAGTCCTTGGCCTAATTGTCTTATCATATTCAGGTCCATGTGTTTGTGTATAACCTTTAGCATTTTAGCCATTGGCCTAATTGTCTTATCATAATCAAGTCCATGTGTTTGTGCGACTAGCCTTGCCTTATACCTTTCCACGGATCCATTTGACTCGTATTTAAATTTGTAAACCCATTTACATCTAATCACATTCTTTCCTTTTGGTAAGTCAACCAAATTCCATATACCATTATGTGATGTCATATGTACATAATGTATAGCATGCCCACTATATGTGAATATTTCTCGCGGGGAGGGAGGTCACTCATAAATATGCAAGCGTAGCACGTGGGTCAACATAAGGGATTTTTAAAACCTTTATTTTACACATTTTTTACATACAAAAGGGTATTATTTAAAGGGGGTATTCGCAGGTTGAATAGAAAAAGAGTGTGTTTTATTTATGAAAAATTCACAGATAATGGGTTTTTAAAATAGGCCTTGAATGCAGGTGATATAGGGGGTTTACATATAGTGAATCCCCCAAGGAATCTTTGTACTAGATATCCACGTGATATAGGGGGTTTACATATAGTGAATCCCCCGAGGAATCTTTGTACTGGGTATCCACGATATAGGGGCTTTACATATAGTGAATCCCCCAAGGAATCTTTGTACTAGATATCTCATAGGCTTTGTGACCTCCTCAATGGTTGTGGGTCACTATGAGCTCCCTGATCTCTAGCATGCAACAATACATACATGTTATTCCTTACACCTGAAGTTCTTACCATTGGGATTCCAAACTCATCATCAAGGCTCTTTGAACTAGATGAGTCATAATTTACATTCCCAATGCCAATGACTTCAACCTTCTTCTTACCTTTTTTTCCAATGCACTACTATTAGTGCTCACCTGATGTCTCAATCTCCCCGATCATGGACTCACATTGTCATTGCTAGATGTCTCATGTGGTCTAGACATATTAGTAGACTCCTCCAATGGTAAGTGTACATCCACATTGGCATTAATGTCATTAATCATAAGACTATCACTTTGCTTATACCAACTAGCCATCTCATCAAATATCACATCTCTACTAATGAGAACATGCTTTGTCACTAGGTTATAACATTTATATGATTTTTTATATTTTGCATACGCAATGTACACACATTTTTCAGCTTTTGGATCCAACTTCCTCCTCTTATCATATGGCACATGCACATAAGCAATACATCCAAAAACTTTTTGATGTCCAATTTTGGGCCTAACACGTGTCATCCTCATCTTAGGAGTACTCTCATGTATGGCAATTTTTATCATCTTATTCAAGATGTACACCATTATAGCACATGCCTCTGTCCAATAATACAATGGCATATTTTTCTCATGCATCAATGCTCTTTCCACTTCACCTATCACTCTATTCTTTCTCTCAACAACCCCATTTTGTTGAGGGGTATACTTGCATGTGAGCTACCATCTAATACCATGTTCTCTCAAGAACCCATGAAATGCATGTGAAGTATACTCGCCACCACCATATGTTCTCAAAAAGTTAATCCAGTGACCATATTGATTTTCCACAAGTTCTATGAACTCTTTAAACTTGGCGAATGCTTCACTTTTCTCTTTCAAGAAGTAAAAGTAAATCCATATCATCCTACTGAAATCATTAATAAATGTAATGTAGCACCTAATCCAATTTATTGATGTGTGAGTAGGACCCCAAATATCACTATGCAAAATATCAAGTGGTCTTTTACTCATTTGACCATCTCTAGGAAATGGCAACCTTGCTTGTTTCCCAAACTAATATGCATCACATACATATATGCTCCCATTATACATGAAACTTGGAAAACCATCAACAATTCCATTTGTTTGCATAGATTTCAACTTTTGTATAGTCACATGTACATTCCTCTTATGCCAAATGTCAATGTTTGGCACTATCCCATGACTATGAGAAAACATGGTTGACTTCAACTGTAAGATTCCTCCCTCCAGCTTTTGAGGTGTACAGGTGTAAGAACCTCCCCTTTTGATCTTATAATTATTCCCCTCTCTGAAATAAAACAAAGATCATGTTTTACCCTATTTTGGCATGGAGAGAGAAAATGTCTAGAGAGAGGTAATCCAAAATTGAGATATTTTGGGATATAAAAATCCTCCTAGTGTCTAAAATGGTTTCCCCTGAAACAATTCAAAAAGAACTTTCCAATGTGCAATTGGACTTAAATGAAAATATATAGCAGCGGAGCTATGGCAAAATTTTTAAGAAATTGATGCATAATTCATTCTTATACATAACGTGAAAAGAGGACTTCGTATCATATTCTAGGATTGAATATCCTAGGTTAAAAGAATGGTTTTTGTCACAGTCAATGGTGGAAATTTAATTTTTAAGTTTACGTGTAATTAAATAATTAAGAAATGAGAAAATTATGATAATTATATTTAATGATAAAAGAGGAATTCCTATGACAATTGGAATTCAATCATTTAGATGGGAAAAGAGAAATTCCTAGCATATTGGAATTATTGGATATTTTATCTTGCAAACATTTGGAAGCATGGTAAAGCACTCTAATGCCCTATCATACAAAATTTTAGTACTGTCAAGCACTCTAAACCACTGACATTTAGAAATCAGTATCGTATAGAAGAGCATATCCGGATACACTATCAATCATATGCGAGCAACTGTGTAGCTCTTACAACACACTCTCAACACAGTGATATACCTGAGGCAAATCGAGTAGATGCACTGGATGCAGTACATGCGCACTCTTGCCTATCCTCTTTCGAACAACATCTTTCTTGTTTGGGGAGATGCGAGTTTCCACCGACCAAAACTGAAACACGATTTCCTTGATGTCACTGGTGATGGTGCTTGCCCTATGCAATTAACGGTGACAAGAATCCAAGGGAAGTGACCCTTCCTCCGCTTCATGTTGCAGTCGAAAATTGGCCCCCCGCAATGACATTCCTTCGATGAACTCCTAAAGACTTGGCAACTTCTCTACCACTCATTTGATTGTCAACACCAGATGCGCCATTGAGGCATGCCACGACAGTAGCCCGCTTTAAAAATAACTCGTTATTTGAATGGGGTGTCTTCACCTCAGATAATGTATGACAAATGTTAGAGAAAATGAGTCTCTCAACTGTCTCTGATGTGTGCTACAACACTGAGAACGTTGGATGACGGAGCAGCTGTTGTAAAATTTTTGTTTGAAGGCCCTCGGAAAGCCCGTTTGTTTGTTTGTGCCAGCACTGAGAAACTGCTCTACAGATTTTCTTTGCCTCTCGCTCATCAATGTCACCATCCTCGCGCCGCGTACGTGCCATCCTCTTCTCAATGCTTCTTTGTTCCCTCTTCTTTGCAACCTAGTAGTTTCGAAGACCTGGCAGAAGTTCTCTCGGGATGTGTTTGTGTGATAGACAATGGGGGAAGATATACAGATCCTGTATTGCCATTCTGTACACTATGAGACTCCATGTGGAGCCAGTTATGAGGGAGCTAGGAGGCTGAGGTTATTGCAAAGAAGACCATTAAAGCAGTCATGAGGGAGCTAGGAGGCTGAGGTTATTGCAAAGAAGACCATTAAAGCACAACTGTAGTCTTCATGGAGAGAGAGAGAGAGAGGGAGAGAGGGAGATAGTACAGATGAATACAGCTTGCGCACAGGCGGGAAGAGAGGCCCTTTTGTGTAGGCGGGAAGCAGAGGCTATGGCAGAGAGAGAGAGAGAGAGGCAGAGAGTGAGAGAGTGTGAGAGAGAGAGAGTCACGGGCAGGCCAATGGATTGCAGGACGAGTGCAGACTGAGTGGAGGAGAGAGAATATTCTGAAGCGTTTAATGGGCACGCCATTCCCTTAATGAATGCTCAGTTACATTTTCAAGCCGCCTCTATTTCAAATTTAGGCCTCTTTCTCCTCCAAAAGGGGTGGCTAAAAGGAGTGTCCAAGACACTTCTTTGGTACCACCTATACATGCTTTCAGCCAGAGTCAAATGTGAACCCATGCCATCATCCCATGTAGCACTACTCGAAAATTCTAGGGCATGATCCACCATATCAATGTATGTATAAGTATGATCTGACCCATGCACAATATCTCCAAGTGCAAGACACTCTATATGTGTGTGTCCCTCTAAGACAAAAGTTGGATCACCATCACTAAGCACTGACAAAGTGTCTACACAAGAGAGATAAGTGGTATCAACCAACTCACTATCAATGGATCTCCACGGCCACTAAGGTCATCCCCAAAGGTATAGATAATCTCACTATCAATGGAATCTCCAAGGCCACTAAGGTCATCCCCAAAGGTATAGACAATCTCCATCAATGGTGTCCCTATATGACCTAAATCCCATGATAAATCAATCTCCAACATTACTCAATCTAAGAAAATATCTAGATCAAATGTAAATCTCTCGAGGTCGATGCCATAGGATATGCTAAAAATATGATCGATATGCATACTCCTACAATATCTCGCCGCCATGAACTCATCACTACTCTCATACAATATTCCTGACTGCTCAATCACAACAACTCGATCCACACGAATGCTGCCAAGAATGCTATGAAGACTAGGAGTAGTGGTCATATCCAAAATCTCTCCGCATGTGACAACTATAGAGGAGTATCCCAACACATCTAATAATAGAACCTCGAGTCTATGCTCATCATGGTCTATGATGCGCTCATCAACATAATGTTAAGTGTCATCCCCATGTGTAATTAGGGATTTATGACTAGCCGAATTATCATGACTAGTCAAATGCCCATCAAGATCGTCGGATGCATCACTATGGTTATCTAATGTATCCCCATGATCACTAGGAATAGAGATACGTCGCTCTATGATGCTCGTAATGCTCGATGTGCTCACTACCATGCCTACTCTTGAGATCATGTCCACATGAACAAGATCACACACATTACTGCTACATACGTCATCATCATCATCATGTATGTGTATGTCATCATGTGCACATGTTTCACTATCCTCATGTGTGTATGTGTCATGATGTGCACGTGTATCAGTATAATCGTGTGCGCATGTGTGTGATACAACATCATGTTTAAGTGTGTATAATATATCATCATCATCATGATCTAAATTTGTTTCTGTGTCAACTGCATGATCCTCAGGAACATAATCATGGCGTCTCAAGAGTGTGGGAAACTCATATAAGTGGCCAAAGAAAGAATCATCCCATGCAAACAATGTTGAACCCTCTGTGTCAAAGTAGCCAAGCAATGTGGCAAAGAAGTCACCGTGTACGGATGATCTGGACCATCTAGCATGAGTCTCCTCCTCCTCATCAAACAAATGCCTCTAACGGCTAGGCACCAAACTCTCAAGCTCGAACAACCAGCCATGACATGAATATTCCACCTCGTAATAACGAGAAGTCAATGAGTTGGGATCTAGAGGTCTAAGCCTCGATGTGCCGAAGGTATGTGTGAATGCCACAAATGAGATGTGCTCCCCGACACAAAGTGACAACTTGTGATAAAACAAGCATAGAGCCATGAAGACAATGCATGCATGACTCTCCTAAAATCAGGATTTGAGATGTTGTCATAGTGATATCGATGACGAAGATGATGTGTGGTGTGTCGGTCATAAGAACTTGGATAAAAATAATAAGAAACACCCATAGCTACGTGTGAACAATACTCAACAGAACTCCAAGTGTGTGAACAAAGTCTACAAAACCCAAAGTGTATGAATAAGCTCAAATGATGCACTAATGCATGTGACACACCTCTCACATGTGAACAATCACTAATGAAGCCCAATGTGTGTGAACAAAACCCACAATACTCCAATGCATGTGAACAACCCCTAAAGTGCTCAAATCAACACTAAATCACCCAATGTGTGAAGCGCGTGTGAACAACCTCTAAAGAATCCCCCAAGGATGTGTGGAAGAAGCCCAAAACATGCTACGCATATGAACAATGGCTAGTAAGACACAAATAATCGGAATAATTAAAGCATGTGAACACACCTCAAAAAATGCTAAGTGTGAATCACACCTCACACGTGTGAAAAATCGTCAACGAAGTCCAAGGCATGTGAGTAAGACTAACAATGCACTAATGTGCATGAACATGCCTCAACAATTCCCACAAGTGAAACTCACATGTAAAACAACCCCATGAATCTCCAAACATGCCCATATCTCTCAAGAAGTGTATGTATGTACCATGGGTGTAAATGAAAAATGAGACAAGGCATAAGGAGATCAAAGGAAATGTGAATGGCTTGAAAACATGAATGTGGGCGGGCGGCCACTTTGAGGTGCTATAGATTTAGGTTTTAGGATAAACAACCCTAAGGAACAAAACACTTTCGTCTTGAGCTTGTGAGCTACGCTACATTGGTAGCAATGAACACCAGCTATGCTTCTACACAAGCTGCAAGATGAGCCAGAATGGCTTGGGATAGATCACAAGCCACTCAGCTTGTCTTTTTGCCCACGTCATACGTGAGCAAAACCAATGGTTTAGAAAACAATGCCGCCAGCGTAACACTCCAATGCGACCCACCTTACCATGTGACGAGGCAACGGTGCCAAAACGACCGCTCTGTAGACTCTCTCTCTCTCATAGTTGACTTGCGCACTCCATCTGTCTATCCTGCTCTTCATCTCTCATAGTAGACTTGCGCATCTCTCTATCCTGCTCTCCCTCTCGTGTACTCTCAGCTAGTAATGCAGAGCACTCTCTCTCTCTCTCTCTCTCTCTCTCTCTCTCTTTTGCAATATGGAGTAGCGCTAGAATCGCTCATGAGCTCCGCATCTATAGCACATCTCCATCCACCCATCCTCAAAAGTCAAGTCTACTGTGCCTAGCTCCTCCCTCGGATGCTACCAAGTCTCCCTGCACATGTCCGTCGGCCACAGTCCATATTCCATCAGCTTTAACAGGGACCTTCCAAACATTGAACTTCTTGTCCTTCCCTTTAGCATAACATCTGGTGAGATCTTGCAAGACTGTTCAATTTCCCAAGGTGGAGGGAATGTTCCCTTCTTGAAGGTGGTTTTTTCCTAAGTACAAGCCCAGTGATGTTTCTGTGTTGAGAATAGTGAGTATGCTTGACATTTTTTAAATAAATTTTTTGAAATTTACAACCCACTTTTTGGATCATTTCATGTTGTTTATCTTTTTTAAAATAAAAATTAATACTTGACACTTGAAATAGGTGCGTTATATACAAAATTCTTACATATCATGGTACAAAAACCAGAATCAGGTCATTTTAGTGCTTTTGATTTAAAATGGGATACCCTTCAAGACCCTTTGTGTCAAAGTACAATGCTTTGAACATTGCATACATTTCTTGGGAAAGAGTTTCAGATTTTTTTACGGAGAAAATCAGAGATCGGATGCACTAACAAACTTTAGAGTTCAATGGATGGAAAAAAAATCCCATAACTTTGAGCAAGCCCAATGAAGATAGCTTTCTTAGCTTGATTGCATAGGCACACTCTATCACCCCTATATTAACATGTCCGTTAACTATGTGTAATTTATAATGACGACTAAGTTTGGTAAAATTGCATTTTTATGTAGTTATTGGTGTGCTTTTGGGCCTCGTGATGCTCACAAAATTTACGAATCCAAAGATCGTGCCAAAAGGCAAGTACAATCCAAAAGGCACCATTTTGGTTGTCAATACGTCTTTATTATCTCACAATTATATTTGTGGCTCGACATTGCTCGCATTAGCTACGTGCAATACCAACACATAGACAATGAAGGTGATATTTAACATGGGCCACATAGCCAAGCTAATCCATCGACAAAGATTTCGTTTGCACCATGGCTATCTATCAAAATAAAGCAATGGATATGTGACATGCTCCATAAGGGTTTTACGCCACAACAAGTCTTTCATCATTATATTCATCTTGTGCAAAGGAGATCTGAAGATGGGACTTTTCGGCTAGGCAGAGATACATTTCTTACTTTGCATGACATTTTAAATGTCGCAAGAATGACATTTTAAATGTCGCAAGAATGACATTTTAAATGTTTTACTCCTCTTTCGTTTGGATCCCAATGATCAATGGAAATGGTTATACTCTATTTTGTTAACATTACATTGTTTGGAGTTATGTTAACACATTTGGAGTTGACAAAAAAATTAGACAAGGCGAGCCAGACATGTAGCAAAGGGAGGATGCGAGGGATGTTTCAATGGCCACATTGTCTATGAGTGAAGTTGACATAACATGTTCATAACTTAACATTATATGTCATAATCTAGACCTATGTTGCTTGCACCCAACTACCGAATGCATGCCCAATGCTTCCTACTCTTTGGCCATATGTGTTGTAGGTATGCAAAACAAAGAGATGAACTATACCCACGGAACTATACCCACGAAACTAATCCAATGTGAGGAACATCAATTTCCATACCAAAATAATAATAATCTAAGTTAAGATCCATGTGTATAACACTACAAGAGAATCATTGTATTGTTTTTCGTCGATGCTTAGTTTCCACGCTTGGTCGCGTCGTTGATATATGCGTCGAAATACTCGTCGCAAAAACGTATCAAAATAAGCGTCGAAATAACAGTGAAATTTTATTTTTTTTTATTTGAATTTATATATAATATTTTCTAGTTCACACCCTGGGTTGTGTTTTAGCCTTCTCTTTCTATCTCTTTGCAAGCATATGTGTCTATGAGAGAGAGAGCAAGAGAGCCAGAGAGAGAGATCAGAGAGAAAGAGAGATGGAAAGAGAGAGAGAGAGAGAGGGGGGGGCGAGGGAGAGAGGAGGGTAGAACTTCCATCACGCTCTTTGAAGGAGGACAAATGCTAGCTCCTCCTCCTCATCACTAAGGTGCGATTAAGAAAGTGCTTTGTTTTACAATGAAATTAAAGTTCATCATTAACTTGCTCATCCTCAGTGACATCCATGGCTCCAAATAAATCTATTTCTAGAAATACTCCATCATTGTTGTCAATTGGTGGAACCGGTTGTCTTGTAGTAGTAGAAGGTAATTCATCCATGTCGTCATCCTCTTCTAGCTCTAGCATGAGAGCTGTCGATGCATCATGATCATACTCAGCTTGAATCTCTTCTTCTTCTAGATTATCTCTAGTGTCTGTTTCTCGTTCAAGATGTATTTGCTCACTGAGTACACCTTCATCCGATCCAATGTGAGCCTCACCTACTTCCTCAACTATTATGTCTTCTTCTTGTTGTTCAATAGGTGCTAGTGGTGTATGCTCAACCATCACATGATCTGGGGGGAGTTCCTTAGCATCTGGCAAACAGTCATCTGCTATTTTCACCTCTTCAAATATTTGTTTTCCACGTGGATTTATTTGCATCACAAACAACCGTTTATGATCTGTCGGGTCTTCCACAAAGATGACTTGCTCACAGTGCTCTGGTAGCACAAATGTGTCCCTTGGTCAGTCCATATCTTTGTGCGGTCTACTTGAAGAAATCCACACTTCTCTTTGCATACAGTTACTTGCGTCCCTTGAGTTACCAACTTGAACCATTTCACATCAAAAATGAACATCTCAAACTTTCTGAATCCAACCTTGATAATATCTTGGATTATTCCACAATAATCCAGCATGCCTACTTCAATATTGCCATCACTTGCACTTGAACGACTTTCTTGCATGAAATTAGCCTTCACACTACAATCAAATGTTGTTCTCTTTTTATCTATTCCTTCTACTCGAAAGTGACGTCCGCGTGACCAAATTGCCCCAAACTTACGATACTGCAAGCACAATAAATAAGTACTTTTATTATATAAATTCACGAAAGCACAACATAAAAGACAATGCGTAGATATCTCAAACTCACATACATGGAAATCACAACCATATGCAAGCTCCTCCTCCTCATCACTTATTGATTCACCATTGCGTTCAGCTTGCAGTATGGTTTGCTCTCGAGCCATTTATTAGAAGGGAAGGGAAGAAGTGCAAGTTCTGTTGGATACGATAGTGTGCGGGTTGTTCGACTCCTTCTAAAACTCAAACGAGCTTGGTCCCTTTCAGCCTTCACCAAGTTATATCTCTCGATCCATTTCTCCATAGCATGTGAGTTTAAGATGTAAAAAAGGATACGATAGTGTGCGGGTTGTTCGACTCCTTCTAAAACTCAAACGAGCTTGGTCCCTTTCAGCCTTCACCAAGTTATATCTCTTGATCCATTTCTCCATAGCATGTGAGTTTAAGATGTAAAATTATTGATCTTCTCACACAATGCTACATAAATTGCTCTCACAAGGCCTTTTCCTTGTAGCTCTTCCCCACAACTAGTCGATCATCTTCTTCTTGTGTCCATAATCTTGGTACATCGGATGATCAGACATACTGAGAAATTCAATTATATATACAAGTGATTCTTGAACAAGCCATCCCGCTGTCATACTACCTTCAGGACGAGCTCTTTGATGAACAAATCCTTTAAGTGTCTTCATAAATCTCTCCAAGAAAAACATCCATCGGCTATGGACAACCCCAGCCACAGCAACTTCATCAACCACTTGAACTAGCAAGTGCCATTGAATGGTTAAAATACTTGTTGGAAAGTATTTCTCAGCCATTGTAATAGCCTCGATGGAGTTTAACTGTGCTGCTTCGTGTCTCTACTAATCTCTTTCCTTGATATCCAATGCACCACTGCACCAATTTTGTAAATTGTTGCTCTAATGTCATTGTTGAGGCAATCCTTGATGGCTATAGGAAGCATGAATTGTAAGAATTTGTGCCAATAATGACTCTTCAAGCCACTAAGCTCATCGTCCTTTGTAAATGCTCCCTCTTCAAGCAATGCATGCATCTTGTTAGGGGACGGAACTCACTAATACACTTCTTTACATGCCGTCGCTCTTCCTTTGTCATGACCCAAGGTGCTTTTGGTAGCTTCACCTTCCCATCTGCTCTATTTTGGGCCCATAAGTGTTGCATGTGTTGAACCTCTTGTAAATCATCTCATTGTGCCTTGCCCTCCTTTGCTCCTGTGATGGTTTTCCAAAGCACCTCGGCTATATTCTTTAAAATATGCATTGGGTCAAGAAGATGATTCACTAGAAGGTCATTCCAGTATGGAAGTTGATGGAAAACGGATAGACGCTTTCTTGGAGGTGTGCAGGTTGGATCCAGCTCCCATAAGGCCCTCCAATCACTGCTCTTCCATATGCAAGGAGACCTCCCTAGAAATCCCTCACGCAAAGGATGGTCCACTGGGAGATACTTCTTGTGGCCCTTGTATACTATCTTTTTCATAGACTTTGAGTACTGAGTCTCAAGTTGCGGCCCACATAATGGACATCCATTATACCCTGACACTGAAAGCCCTGTAGAACATCAAAAAAGATTGTAGCAGGTAAGTGTGGATGACAATCATGACTTAACATAATATGTTAACAAGATACAGTATTACCAAAGCACTATCCATTGCCAGACCAATCATGCATAGTCCACATAAGTATTCCTCTAAATGTTAGCGCACGTTGTCCAAACCCAACAACATAGTGGCCTGTGCTTCCAGAATCTCAACATTGTCCCTGCACATACACTCCCATCAAAACCAAAAGCTTGACTGCCGTATCCATGACGCCCATACTGAGTCAATGGGTGCTCCCATGACCTTATCATAACACGAACATCACTCATGTACACATGTACAAGTTGAGTCTGAGGTTCCCAAAAAACTACACACACCGGCTTACTCTCCATCCCTCTCTCTATATGCCATATCGCCTGACCAATTTATGGGTCTTTTAGGACAAGCCATGCCCGAGAAAAGAGCGATGGCACAATAATATTTTGGAGGAGGGGCGGGCACTTTGGCCGCACCATCGGGCACCACCACCACCACCGCCGCTAACCCTAGTTCACCAATAGAAATCCCACAAAGGACTCCATAAAGAGCCACCAGAACCCCTCCCTCAGGTCGCTCATCCAATGCTCGAGTGGTGGAGGTGGCGCGGCTAATGTTGTCCAAGTGGGGGCACGGATGGGTCTACGCCCCCACGTGAGCGTGCTTCCATATCTAGTGCCAAAAGCACTGCACGCTCACAATCATCACGACGTTTCGACACACACCCCACATCCAATGGAAAAAAATATTATACAATTGTCAATGGCAATGTGGTTTTGGATGATGTCAGACAAGAGATGAAGAGCCACATCCGTGAGCTTTGCCACATTGTCTTTGCTAAAGTAATGACTTTATGACTTTATGGCCAAAGTTGGATAAAGCTAAGAAAGAAAGAGTCATTAATCAAATCAAGGATGGGTACAAGCTGGCCGTCGGTAGTGATGTCATCCCCATAAGGTGGATAAAGTACCACATGGTGGACATCATGAAACATTGGCGGGGAGATATGACTAGGAGAGTGAAGGCAGGGGGTGAGAAGCCTTGGTACATCAGCACCACCGAGGATTGGAATGAGGAGAAGCAGCAAAAGTATGCAAGAAATCCCCAACGCTACAAGCAACAAGAGAATGCGGTGAAAGCCCGAATGGAGAGCGTAGGAAGCTCTCACCTTGGAAGCGGCGGTTAGGATGCATTCCATGTCTACTTTGTAAGTATCAACACTTATCTTGTATGTTTCATTTGATGTTATGTTATGTTTATTGTTTTTATGTTATAGTACTTTTAGAATCAAGTGGTTGGTCGACCGACAACAGAAGAAGAGGAGGACATTGCTCGATCGCCATAACACATACTTTCTTTTGGAGAAGCTTGAGCAAGAAGGCGTCAACCTCAATTGGGGGAATGTTGCAGATATGGTAAGTGCGACAAGCCTTAACCTTATGATTTGTATACTTACTTTGCCATTGCATGTTAGATCGTTGTTTTGTATACCAAAAAAAAGCATCTTGTATGGTTTTTGCAGGGGACCAATACCTGACTCTGAGTGAGGGCTCCGCATAGAGTGGCCTTGCCCATGTCTTTCCTCTTGTACATACATATTTTGGTCAGCTCACATCTTTTTTTGAGCTTGTATATCTTGTATGCAACTACTTTATGCAATTACCATTTTGGCTTTCCATACCATACTATGGTCTTTTGTCGGCTCATCTCGTCAAAGCTTGTAATATGGTCTTTGATATGTAAATTTCACATCTTGCAATATAATTTGGCCATTGTTTGCACTTGTGTACAATGTACATACTTTGTAATATCAAAAACGTTCTGGCACTCAACTTTTCCAACGAATTCGCTTCATTCTTTACATTAGAGTACAGTTGACTTTGGTACTCTATAAGTGACTTTGATACTCTATAAGTTTGGCATAATGGTACATCCAGCTACAAGATTGTAGCTAGATGCACCATTATACCAAAAAATATATATATATATACTTGCATCCGTCGAAATAAGCGTCGAAAGTTTCCTACACGCGTTGAAATAAAGGTCAAAATATTCCTGCATCCGTCGAAATAAACGTCGAAAGGGTCCTACAAAGTCTCCAATTTCAAGCATGCTGTTGGTAAACAGGTGCTTGGAGGTGCCAGGGAATGGCACGAAGTTGGAGGATCCCACATATTCAGCAGTATATAGATGGAAGTGGTGGGATTTGCTTTGAGCTTGTTGACGAACACCTTGAGGTGCACATAGGCTTCCCGGCTGATCTCCAACCCATGGTGACGAACACCATGGGAGTGGTGGGATCACGAGAACTTCTTCAAGTTCCTTGGGCTTCTTCTCTGAAGGCCGCTTGACAAGGGCGATGAAGGTGGAGCCTAGGTTTATGGGCTCATAGCTATTCTGCCCAGATGCGGGGCTGATCTCTTGCACACCATGGGCTCTTGCATAGGGTACTTGGCTACCGGTGTTAGTGGGGGAGGGCTGAGGTGAGAAGTTAAGCCACATGTCGTCGCCTTCCCTCATGTGCTCGTAGGTGATACCCAGATTCTCGTTGTCGAAGGCGTCCTTGGCTGGTTCTCGTCGTAGAAGAAGAACTCGGCATCTAAAAAGTCCGCGTCCACCTCCACACCTCCCAGAGCCTGTCCACGTTACTGTGGTGAGCGTAGAAGATGGGATCCCTGGACGCCGTTGTGAACACGCCCATGTCCGCGCGAAGCTTTCTGCCGGGGTCGCCTGTCCAGAAATGGATGCCGCTGCAGGCGTTCATCTCCAGCGCTCCGCCAAGAGTGGCGTTTGCGACGGAAGAGCTCGACAGGTCGCTCCCTTTCCTGCACATCAGTAATATCGATGAGCTTGGCTACACCGAAGCCTGATGCAAAAGTAGTGAATGGGTAGAGCAAGGTTTACCTGTATGGGCCTCCCATGAACATGTCTGCCGTGGAAGCTGTGACCACGGACTGATACATGACGTTGAGGTTCTCACTGAGGATGCCGCGGGGGCTTGCAGTTGTGGTCTCATTGGAACCCACATTGAGCCGGACAAACTGAGTGGCGGGGCAGGTGCTTGGGGTTGCGTTTGGCATCAAACACAGTGACGTAACCACCTGGAGGTTACGCCAAGGCAATCAGCAGTTGCGCGTTTGCTAGGTCGTGGCGAGGTTGCGGTGGCATGCTCGCACCGGCGAAGGTCAGGTGTGGCGATGGGCGCTGCATCTGCGCCGCCAATCGTTCCGTGCTCATCAGGTGCGATGAGGAGGAGAAGTACAGCAGCTGCTGCCAAAACCATGACCGAGAAGCTTATCTCCATCATGGGAATGGCGGGCGCCAATGACAGGATCCCTCTACCTTAACGGCACTTCCGCCCTTGATTCTATCAGCGTCTCTCCCTCATAACACCCACTACAGAGCAAGGATCTATAATTGCAGGGCGTCGGAAGCAGATTGCGATTGTTTCTTATATAACTTCGGGCGGCCGAGCCAATTTTTTTGAACGTAGTCAGTGACTGTGTTCGAAAAAAAAGACAACTTATTGTAATGTCACCTACGACTTGCACGACCCAACCACAAAGCGTTTTTTTCATGGCCTTTATTTTAAGGCATTTATCATATCTTTTAGTTATGTAATCGGAATGTAGTATACATTTTGAGAGCTAAAATCAGGTAGATTGAGGTGTCTTTTTTAATTGGCTTTTAAAAAATGTGCATTGGTCGGTGCTTAAAGAGAGGATGGGCGTTCAATGGACCTTTTAAAGGCACTACACTACCACCAAGCCACATGAAAGGGTGTACGAAATTGGCACTCAAAACATAAAACATTATGTAAAATTGACCTATTAATCATGACAATAAAAACAGAATAAACAAAGAATTTAAAAAGAGATAAAAACAAGTTTACTATATTGTATCTTTATTACTAGTAACACAAATATTACAATATTACATATGTTCAAGCAATGCACATTGCAACTACATGCTACCTTACACATGTTTCAAATCAAAAGTTTGAACAACTCATAGGCTCATAAATACCAGCAACATTAATATAATGAAGCTATGCTTGTTGAGAGAAGTTATTGCCATTAAAAATAGCCTTGGGCCACCACCTCAAATTTTCAATAAATGGAGCATGATAAACTATTAACCTTCCAATTTGGATAACTTACAAATACCAAGCGGAAAGTTGGTACAAATTCTAATGAATCACTACATTTAAAAAAAGTGCATTCTATAAACAATGTTCTACCCACTCAATAAGAATCATACTAAAAGGTATACTAAAAACGGTGCTTAAAAAAACCTACACATGCACACATATGTATAAGCTAAAAGATGCTTTCAAACAATATTCTTTAGATCTTAAGAGACAAGACCTACATATATCTATAAACATAAAATTACTTTCAAAGAAAATAAATTTACCTTTCAGTTCTAAATGAGAGATGTGAAAGATTATGGTCCAAAGACTAACATAACATAGGTGAGTTTACCATTCAGATAATGTCACATGAGCACGAAGGAGATAACTAAATAAATAAGGACATAAGTACACACCCTCTAGGATTAAGCTTAGAGGCAATACAATATTCCATAGAATATCCCAAAATCTTTCTTCTAGTATAAGTATATAGATAGCTACATGTAACAATTCCTACCTCACAAATGGAAGACATAAATTTTACTTTGTAGGGTTTATAGGCAAACCAAAGGGATTCTCATGCAATTGCCATCAATATTAACGAAAACTAATTGGGGGAAGAGGAACAAGGCTCACCGTCAACTACTAAATCCATTGATAATATCTCCTTAAATTTTTTCATAAATGTTTAGTTACCTTCCAATCTCATATTAGAAGATGTAAGAGACATGGAGATATCATTAGAAAATGGAGACATGAAGATGTAAGAGACATGGAGATATGAAGTTGTAAGAGATATGTAGACAGAGCATAGAAATTGAGTGTGCATTTTTTCTTTATTAAGTTTTTTTTCCATTTTAAAATTTAATAACAAATCTTGTGGTTTTTTTTCTTTGTGAATTTTGTTTCTATATTCTCATTGTGTCCATAGTCACACTTATTTACTTAGATCCTTTATGAAATTGTACCAACCCAAAAAAACATATGCAAGAAAATTCAAATTTGTTATTCATTCATAGGTGTTAGTATAGGTGTTATGATGCCTATAATTTTTAGTACAACTATTGCTATAGGCATCAAACATTTCGATGGCTATATTGGCACATATACAAATGGTTATATTTTGACAACTAAATACAGTTACATATATCAATGGTTGCATCACTACAACACAAAAAGAGCACAACCGCATCCATACACTACAACACATCCAGAGTGTAGCAATGTTTTTTAGCCATGTTTTTGGAAGAAAAATATCAGGGGTTTTCAAGATGCTCAACACAACGATCTATTGCTACTCCGCAACGCTTTTCGCAACAACGAAAAAACGCTATTCTACTGTAAAAATATCTTGCTTTTTTTGCCGCTTCTTTTGCGGCCACGTAGTTTTATCTCTTGAATACAATAAACTTGTACTGTGAGTTTTTTTTAATAGGTTTTTTGCCTTGTCTATCACTTTTACCTCTATCCTCCTCAAGCTCAAGCAAGGTATGTCTACTGTTTTCATTTATCTCCTATGCAAACAAGCTTTCCATGAAAGCTATCTTTTGAGTATTTCCTTTCTCTTTTCTCTCTTTTAAGTTTTTCTTTTCTTCTTTTTTCCTTCTTCTTTTTCTTTAATTAAGAGCTCTCCATTAAAGCTTCATATGGTAAGAGATCTTGATTTTTCTTAATACTTTTTTTTTCTTGACTTGGTTTAATTTTGTAGGTTTTCAGCACATACAGGCCTCACAAGAGATCTCTTTCTTGTATGTTTCTTCTTTCATGCTTTTACATGTTTATAGGGTTTGTAAGTTTTAGGACTTTAAAGATTAGGGTTTATTATTAATATATTTTTTCCTTATTTTGGTTTGACTTTGTAGGTTTTCAACACATATACAAGGCTCACAGGGTAAAAGATCTCTTTCTTGTATGTTTCTTCTCTTATGCTTTTACATGTTATAGGATTTGTAAGTTTAGGGTTTGTTTATTTTTCCATGCTCCATGCTCCATGCATGCCGATAGCTACCTATGCATGCTGGTACCTTCCTAGGCATGCTGGCACCCACCTATGCATGCTAGTAGCAACCTATGGAAGCCAGTAGCAAAACCAATTCATGCCAGTAGAGCATCCTACGCATGCCGGTAGCAACCAATGCGTGCCGGTAGCTTCCTACGCATGCCAGTAGCCCCGGTAGCAACCAACGCATGCTGGTAGCTTCCAATGCATGCCGATAGCAACCTATGGAAGCTGGTAGCAACCTATGCATGCCGGTAGCAACTTATGGAAGTCGGTAGCAATAGACCAATTAGCAAGTATGGATTTGATAGAAGATGCAATAGATGTTGGGCCAAGCTCACCCTAATTCATTAAACAATTTCTAAATTCTCCAATCTTGATTTAGTCCATATTTGATTGTATCATAATACATTTGGTGCTTCTTCTTTTGTGATATCAGGATTACATTTTGTGCTTCTTCCTTTGTGATATTGGGATATTTTGAGCTCTATGGAATGTCTGGATTTTTTTCCCAGTATGGCTATAGCCACGTGCATAGTTGCATGCTGGAATTCTACACATCTTACACACCTATCTGGGTCCCCTCTCTCTACTCTCTCTCCTCTTCACACACGGCTATGTTGTGCGATAATGCTCCCCATCTCTTGTAGTACATCAATGAATATATCCAAAGCCATCATTGTTTTCTCCAAAAAACAAATGGTGCCCATACGTTTTCATTAAGATTTAACTATATCCTTTAAAAAATTTAAGAAAAGGAATCAAAATGAACCTCTTATAGTGTCCTCTATACTCCTACATGCACACTATTTAAAGTCTAAATAGAGTGTGTGTCCTCAAAAACATCAATAAAAAGCATCAAAATGAAGATGTGTCTTGTCCACTCCATTAGAGCAAGTTTGAGCTCATTCTGGGACCCTCTAAGGATTTCACATGAGAATATTCCTTTAAAAATGGGAGCATGGAAAATATTCAACAAATCATCTCCAAATCTGTTGGAGTTTGCATTTTCACTACCTATTCCTTAAGAGCTTTTCAATGATATATAGCATGATGGGGGTTGGACATGGGAGGGGAAAGATACTGAGAAGATTCCTTTCTTCTTAAAAGATACCGAGAAGATTCCTTTCTTCCCCCAAAAGATTCACCCACATTAAGAAGAAAGGAACACACCTAAGTTCAACAGAAGGGCATTTTTTATTTACTTTTTGAGAGAAATTTATTTATAAAAGGGATCCATTGATAGGATTTGGAAAAAAAGTTACAAATTTGTATTGAAAAAGGGTTAATTTTAAATATCTAAAATCTATACATGGAGTTTTATATATAGGCCTTGAATGCATGTGATATACTAGGTTTACATGTGGTGAACTCCCTGAGCATTACATAAGACATGAGAGATAATTCGTGAGCACAGTGATATCCCAAAATCATTCACATAAAGTGATTTACATGGTTACAAAGCGGTGTTGAAAAAAGGTGTGACTACGCATGTGCAAGAATGTTGTAAAAAGATTGTCACTACTTCTCTCGTGGGAAAGATATACCAGACCTAGATTTTGGTACAGCCAGGCACTTTCTTAAACTCACCATCAGCGGCTTGGTCGAGACCGAACGCGGCCAACCACATGGGGAAACTCCCACTTCGTCATTTTTTATCTCAATGGAGGCCCCGACATGGATCATATCACCTTATACTATTATCATTTGCAATACCTACTAGGGCACTATCATGTCACATTTGAAGATATGATCCACACACACTTTTGGAGAACCCCAGTACCCGCATATCATTGCCATACTCCTATCCTTAGTCATAGGCTAAGGCGATAAAGTTTTGTAAATAATCCAAATTCATTCCAACCACAACCGAATTCACCTAGTCCAAAAAGACTTAAGAACTGTGAGTCCCATTATCTCACATACTCTCTTTCGCTTCGAGTCACGTGTTATGGATAGACATGCATAAGAGTCTAAGTCAAGTTGCATATGCTAGAGAGACACACATAAGAGTCTAAGTCAAGTCGTGTGAGCAGAAGAGACATGCATAAGAGTCTAAGTCAAGTTTGCGTCAGATTGAAAAGCATAAGAGTCAACTCATTTTTATTTTTATTTTTATTAAAGAAGAGTGGAGGATATATGTATCATTTTCTCCAAATTTTTATTTTTATTAAAGAAGAGTGGAGGATATATGTATCATTTTCTCCAAATTTTCCAACACTCATGCACTATGCACCTTGACCAATACTTTGATCCTCAACATCACACTCCCCATCAACTCTTTCTTGCACTACTGCATATTCTTCTATTTTGTGAAGCATATAAGCAAGTAGGTTCTTGCACTATTCAAGAACATGCATTAAGCACCCTTACTTGTTTTTCCACATGCACATGAATTCACACCGACATTGGTACCCTCAACATTGACTTTTCCATCAAACACCACCGACTAGCCTTGCTAAACCGACATGTCTTGTACCTTCACCAAAAGAAACCTCTCAAATTAATTTCCTCTCAGGCCTCACACCACCAACATTAGTTGTCTAGGTCCAAGAATGGACCTAGAACTGGGAGGGGGAATGTTAACTCAAGGTTAACATAGACCATTAACATGCATCAAAATGCACACACTTGTATCTACTACGGAAAGCTTAGTGGAAGTGTGCAATGGTGGTCACAAGTGGAGATGAGCCATCTATAATGAGCCAAGAGCATGCACAAGCAATGTCGAGTCACTAAATAATGTACACACATAATGGGCACCACCTAAAAGATCTTTGTCCACCCGCACTTATGTGTTATCTATTAAGAATGCAAGCTCATTAACAAAACTAATGGAAAGCATCAGTGTCTGGACACTAGACTAGGAGTGTGTGTGTGGATAATAATGGTGGAGCCCAACTGGCCACGTGTGTGGACATTAGAATTAGGTTTATTTCAATGTGAACTTATCATTATGTTATATGTGCTATTTTGTAGATGTAAATGGAGGAAAGCTATGGTGCTTCTCTACTTGGTGTGAGATGATGAAATGAGAGCTATTAGGATTTTGTTGCGTAAATTATTGCCTCCTTCTCTCTTTTCATGGTATCAGAACTTAGGTTGCTCTCCTTCTATGATTTTAAGAAAGAGGAAAAAAGTTGTGAGAAGAAAGCCATTGAAGCTGTGGAGCAAAGAGAAACTGTTGAGAACATCAAACTCAAAAGATCTAAGAGCTTGGCACTATGGGTGAGTAGTACTATCTATTCTCTGTGGATTGGGATTGTGGTGTAAATAAGGTTACTTCATTGAGCAATAGTGTATGCAAGAGCAAGTCCTTGATGATGTGTGAGCACCTTGAGGGGTGCATGAGCAAGAGAAACTACATTGAGTTTATGCATTGGCAACTATAGAGAACCCACAATTATACATACCATTAAATGGCCAATGATATGGTGGTAAATCACTTCCACAGATAGCTACTAAATACCATGGTTACTTCCTTAACAAAGTGCATATGAGATGGAGCAAAGCACAATAATAAAAATAAGGTGTATGCAGTTGTGAGTGTAGAGAAAACATTACCCAAAACTGCATTAATGATAATATGTAAGCTTTAGAGACCTTGGAGCTGAATTACACACTATCTTGTGAAGCTACTAAGCTTGGACAAGCATACTACTACATAGTTTTGAACGTGAGGGAGACGTATTTAAAAAAAAACAAACTAAAGCAACATCTTCTTGAGTGTGACAAGGTTGCACTAATAGTGGAGCCTATGAAGTGTGTAAGCTCATGTATGGAGTTTGGTTCAAAAAGTCAACTAATATATACGCTACGTAACTTTTCAAACATATGTTGAAGAGTCTATGAGCTGTAGGCAAGTAATATTGCTCAAAAAAGAAGTCTAAATAGTTGTAGCGTTGCAAACAATGAAAACAAGAGCTCTTGTTGATGTGTGTGAGATTTGGAAACGTGTATATGATCTGCAAACAATGATTTATGGGTATCAAACTTTAGAACAAGCATAATTTCATATGTATGGTCATTTGGTTTAGGTCCTTGACATCAAATTGAGGTTTTAGAATCAATTTAAGATCTATAAATCATTGTTAACAGGTTTCGGACCAGCCTTTCTTTTTCTGCAAAACAAATTAACATGCTCTTTAACTTACAAGTTGATCCAAGTGTTGTATGTATAAACTTCTAAGATGTTCTGGAAACTGGAGGATTGTTTTAGATGTGTTTTTTAGAATTTATGAGTAGCGCCACCTATGTTTCAACTTGAACAAAGAGTAGTTTTGAGTCTCAAATTTTATCGCCATAAAAACTATGGAATGTGTTTCCACAACATTGGTGATTAAGCACAAGTATGTATGATTGTTTGAGCTAATTGGTTGGTGTACTCAGGGAACTTTGTGCACAACAATATGAGTGATGGTCCAGATAAGATTGTTGGTGAAAAGCTTGATAGGAACAACTTGTGGTTTAGACATATCATATGACAAACTTCTTAAAAGGCAAAGGTCTTTGGAATTTGGTGACAAGTGAGGAGACGGAGCCAAGGGTTCCAACAATTAATACAACTCTGGCACAACTAATAGCATATAGGAGTTGGATTTAAAGAGTACTCAAGGTGTTTCATTATTCCTTGATTTGTGTGACACATGGGATGTTATGTCATATCCAAGATATAGACAATCCCAAGGTGCATGGGATACATTGATAAAGTTGAATGGCACAAATACTCAACCAAAGAGGATGCAGTTGAAACAAAAGATACATGGAACAACAAGATCAAAAATGATTGTTAAAGGATGTACAGATACACTTGCATCTATTGGTGGACCTATGTGAAAGATGATGATTTGATTGCCACTACATTGAATGGTATGGGTAAATATTGAAACCTCTAGGCAAGGTTACACGTGGTGATGTTAGCCCTCTTCCTCCATGAAGTTCAGGTGTGAACAACACTGATCACATAGGCACTTTTTACCCTATGCTGGCAGGGGTGGTTTTCCCTATGAGAACACGCCCTTAGTGTGTCAGCCACGCCAATCCTAGTGCTAGGGATACTAGTAAGTTGTACTCCACTTTCTCAATATCTAATTGAGTACTTCCAGCTTTCACATTGTCTCCATCTCTCTCTAAGCTCGTGTACATGTTTTGCTTGTGAGTCTATGCAGTGCATCTCTTTTTACATCTAACATTGGTATTAGAGCCTTGTTGTCTTGAAGATAGTGCCTAGGTCTTACATTTTAGCTTCACAGCCAATAGCTCTTCGCAGCCAATCACTTTTGCGGCTCATTAAGCTACACCACTTTACATCTTAGATAAGGAGTTGTCTTTACTTGAGTTCTAGGGTTTTTGTCCCTTTTCTATATTTTTTGGTGTATCTAATTTGTGTAGCTATTCATCACATTTGTGCTCTCACTCAGCTCTCAAATATAGGGTTTTTTCCCTTCTTTTTTACATTGGCATCATTTTTGTTAATACTACCGTACATTCAAGGCTCACCCCCGCACTAGCTCTTCACTAAGCTTACATCAAAGTTTTTCAGCTAGTTGTACTCTTGCAAACTGCAATTTAATCATTCAGCTTTCTTTTGATATTGGACTTGTGAGTCCATCAGCTCTGACCTATGAGCTCCTCAACATTCTTTCTGTGCATTTGACCTTTCCATCAATTGATTTTTCTTGGTCATCAAATTTAGCTATGTCAATCAGTTTTCCTAGTTTGTACCTTAGGCCTTCACTTTTCAAAATCAATTTCTGGATTTCAGTCTTCAGCATTCAATGCTTGGATCTCCAACACTTTGTTCTACATCTTCAGTGTTTGGCTCTCTACCTTCCGAAGTTTGTTTTCTGTCTTCGGCTTCCTACTTTGAGCAGTCAGCATTGCTTGGCACTCCAGATTTAATAGTAGTTGGTTGGGTTTACTTCCTTGGCACTCCAGATTCAGTAGTGGTTGGTTGGGTTTACTTCCTTGCCTGGGTTTACTTTTGGTGGAGTCAACATTGAGCGCTTGGCTTTCTACTTTCAACAATTAGTATTCGGTGCTCGACTTTCCATTTTAAGTGGCTCCATGGTTGGCCTTCCACGATTCAGCATTTGATTAAAGATTTTGCATCGGCTGCTTCTGCCTATAGATTCTACGTCAGTTGCCTCCGCTTATAAATTTTGATCTCTAGAATTTGCATCAAATCCCTATGCCTACCGTCTTCGTCCTCACAACAAGAGAAGGAATCATTAGTGGCGCTTATTTGCGGTGTTTTATGTTACGCCGCTACTATAAGCACCGTTATTAGCGACGCTAGATAAATGTTACTATTAGCACTATATGAGCGTGACACTATAAAAATGTCAAAATAAATGCCACTATTAGAGCTATATGAGAGAGGCACTGTAAAAATGTTGCTTCATTATTAAGAAGAAATAATGGCCAAAAGTCTATAAAAACAGAGATACACAATGAATTGCAGTTTTCAATCCATATAGACTGTACAAAAGAGGATTACATAGGTACGTAGAGCTTGAAGAGAGCTTAGTGCCTATATAAAAACTTTCAAAAATGGGCAACCGAGCAAAAAGTTATGAGCATTTTACTACAAGACTATAAAACTGCCAAAATTCGCCTAAAAGTTAGCAACTTTGGGAGAAATTTTGATCATCAATGAAGTAAAGGATTAAGAAATTAGTTACATGAGTAGAAAGAGCATATAAAGAGCTTCCTAGCCATATGATCAATTTTAGAAACCAATACCCGAGTGATGAGTAATTACCGGTTGAAATTTGGGTATTAGACTACAAAAACCGCACTTCCCTCTCTTTGCATGAAACCTCAATTTTCACATAACCTCTTGCCTTTCATCTCCTTCATGATTCAAGCTAGAGGGTAAGGGTTAACATTGCTCAGCGGACAATCGTAAAGATTTACTTATAGTCCCCAAAACCTTTCGACATGCTCATTACCGCTAAAACCATTGGTACCTCCAAAGGAGGACGGCAATAACGCAAGGGCTACCTTGAAAAGTCATAGGCCCACCAAGATAATAACTCCTTATCCCACTTATCATGAATCATCAAAGAGGTCCAAAATTGGGTTAAGTATGAGGAGCTAATGCTAAATGAGACATTCACATGTAAAGAAAGTGTTTGAATAAGAGTTTGAAGATAAGAGAATGGCAATGACACAAAATGCTCAATTGAGGAGGCTTCATTCCCTTCTTTTGAAAGGGAGAGGAGGGCTCCTTTTACAGGTGGAGAATCACCCTCTCTTCCATTGTTACAAATTACAAAATAGAAATCTTCAACCCTTCAGTGACGTAAGGGTAGATGTCACCATCAATTGTCCTCTTAAGCTGTCTTCTATTGATTATTAAATTGAACTTTTTGACTTTGAAAGTGTGATGAGATAATAGCCAAGTCTAAGTGGCATGTAGGTGGAGATCCCACTTACACATGGCAGAATTCTCCTCTTCCATGTAGGCATTCTAGAAGAATCTTTCCCAATTATGCACCTACACACACTTCTCCACATGCCTTCCACACTCCCCAACTTGTAGCCTTATGGTGAATACTATATTAATAATACAAATAAAATCCATGTGAGCATGAAGGCCCACTTTTATTTTCCACATCACTAGCCTATCTACCATACCAAAGTATTTATCAAGCATACTTGTGGCATTTACAATGTGTGCACCCTAAATCAAGTAAAACCATTATATTTGAAGATAGAATGCTGTTATCAGGGTAACCGCCAAGCCGTTGCATCACCACACCGTTATTCCATTGTGGGCGCCGCAATCTTCTTGGACAAGCTTCCACCTTATTACCATTGAGAAACCATCAAAATATGTACAAAATTGAAAATGAAAGATATCAATTTTTCATGTCACATCTTTCCCCCCAGTAGATCCTCCATGCTTGTCTTGGGGGTCTGCTGGCCATGGGGCTCGAGGGTAAAATATATTTAGCCGGTACTCATTGGCACATCCGAGAACCTCCTGGCCACTTGCATCCTCTAGAAGATAGGTGTTATTTTTGAACTTTTGCTTTATCCTGAAGGGGCCTTCCCAGCATCGAAGAAGCTTCTTATCTAGTCGTTTCTCCACACGGCCATCATACCTCATGACTAAGCTTCCTTGCTTGAGTTTTGGCTTCTTCTTCTTCTTCTTCTTTTTCTTTATGAGAGTGGCATGCCTTGCCTTGCACCGTTGTTGTGCAGCCTCCAAATTTTGAAGTGCCTGAAGTCACCTCTCATCCAAGGTCTCCAATTGTACTAGGCATTGGGCATGTGTTTCTTCTTCATTATTCAAGCGTGCAAAAGATGTGCGAAGGCTTGTGATTTCCAATTCTATTGGCAAAATAGCCTCCATTCCATAACTAAATGAAAAGGTGTGAAACAAAAAGAGAGTTTGTGAGTTGTCCTATAGGCCCATAGGACCTCAGGCAAATGCACATCCCACTTTCTCTTCATAGTATCCACTAGCTTAGACAAAGATCCACAAAGCAGTCCATTAGTTTTTTCTACTGAACCATTACATTGGGGATAATAGGAAGTTGACATAGCATGCTTTATTTTTAATTTCTGCACCAAAGGTTCAATTAAATCATTCCTGAAAGACCTCCCCCCATCCGTAAGGATTTTTAATGGGCACCCAAATCGGGCACATATGTATTCCCTGAGAAAGGATGCCACAGCCCCACTGCTTTATTATTGACCATGGCCTTTGCTTCTGCCCACCTTGTTGCATAATCTGTGGCCACCAATATGTAATACTTCCTATGTGAGAAACGAGGAAGTGGGCCCACAAAATCTAATCCCCACCTTTCAAATGGACCGTATGCTGGGATAGGGTTTAAGGGTCCGGGAACCTATTGCTTATGCCCATATGCCTGGCATACTTCACAGCTTCTGCACCACTCATAGAAATCTTTGTTGAGTCGGGGCCAATAATAACCTATGTTAAGGATCCTCCGATTTGTGCTGGCTAAGGCAAAGTGACCTGAACATTCATGACATAATTCCGTAATCCTTTTAGATTCTTCCAGGCTCACTACCCTCCTAAGAATCTTATCCTTACCTTGCTTGTAAAGAACATCCCCTAGAATTGTGTAAGGATCAGCTTTCCTTGTAAGCCTTTGCTTCTGTTGAGTGTGGCTTGGCTGATAGTGGTCTCTTGCAATGCCTCTTGGTATGTTCGGATTTCTTGGGCCACTTCCGCCTCTAGACTTTGTGACTCAGCAGATATATCTGGAATTACTCCCCTCATCTTCTTATCCGTATTTTTCCTTCTCTCCTTCTTGATTTCCTTCATGATTTCCTAGGTCTCCATCAAGATAGCATGCCCCTCTTGTATAGCTTCAGTTGTTAATGTGGGTTGTTCTAGCAACAGTGCCAACTGTAAGTCATTAGGGAAAATTTGGACTCACTTTTGGGCCTTTTAAGCTCTTTGAGATTCTAGGGAATATTCCATAAGGACCAATGAGGGTGAGGCTTCCATTACGGAACTTTTGAGGTTACTTTTTAGTGGGGAGGCCATAACTTGAGCATAAAAACTCAAAAATTGTCGGAGGTTGGTGCGTTAGAATCCTCTCATTAAGATCTTTCCAATGATATGTTACATGATATATTTTTGAGGTACTATGGATAGAGTTATCCACGATCCCCCTTTTCGTAATAGAATGATGACTTGGCATTTCTTAGAGGGCCCAAAAATGAGTCCACATTTTCCCTAATGGCTCCTCTGATTCAAGCTTTGGGAGAGGCCTTTTTGCTATGCGATTGAGAACTTGTGTGAGTAGGTACAAGTTACAAATTTTGGATGAGTGGGCCCTTAAGTAGTTCTCCATTTCTCTATGGACATAGTAGGCCCAATCCTCTTCTTTCTCCTCATGTACCTTCGCAATTCTATTCAGGGCACTCTGTTATATCTGTCCACGGGCTTCACCTTCATCATTAAGGACATGGCCCTATAAGATTTTTTCGTAGCCTCATCACGGATGTTTTAGTACTCGGCCCCATTTGAGTTGTAAGAAATCTTCTTGAGCATTACGTCTAGATGCGTTTTGTCGATGGCGTGGGCACGGACCTTGACTACACAACAGGTGGGAGCTGCAGAGCATCCTGTATGAGCTCTTCTATGATGAGAAGTTGCTCGGTAGTTCCGTCAACCTTGGTGATAGTTCTCCTTTTGGTGCCCTTGTCGTAGGTCTTGAGGTACTAGGCGCAGAGTTCTGTGTCGATACTTCTTGGGAGTATCTGTGCCATTTTTCCCAAACCAACCTTGTCCAGCTTTGCTTTGACTTCGGCCTCCTCCATAATTTGGAGGCATTCTGGGCAGTGGTAATCTAGGGCTACCTTTCCATGGACCGTGAGGGCTTCTTTGCTGATAATGGACCCATGGAAGGCCTGGGCATAAGGGCCCAAAAAGTTTAACTTCGGGACCCGCACTGGCCTCTTTCTCTAACTTGCTAGGGATCCAGTGGTGATGGCTTAAGTTGCAGCTGGGGTCTCAAGAGCTTCCGACTCTAAGGGCGGACATCTGTACATGAACAGCACATCAGTCCTCCGATTGGTAGGGTTGATACCATCTTTTCTTCTCTTTTTCTCCTTTTTTTTGGTTAATGGGTAATATGTTAGTTGAATTGAGAAGTGTGTTGGTGTAGGAGCAATCATAGGGTGTGTTAATAGACAGGTGAAGGCTGTGGCGTGAAGGTGCAGGGTTAGAGTGGTTTCATGAATCTGTTAGGCCGTGAAGTTAGGTTCCGTGAAACAGTGAGTTTTCGTGAATTGGTTAGCCATGAACTGTTGAGGTTCCGTGAAAAAGTGAGGTTTTGTGAACCGGTGAGGTGTGAACCATTGAGGTTTCGTGAACCGGTTAGGTGTGAACCATTGAGGTTTTGTGAAAAAGTGAGGTTCCGTGAAAAAGTTAGTTTTCGTGAAAAAGTTAGGTTCCGTGAAAAAGTGAAGTTCCGTGAACTTTTGAGGTTCCGTGAAACTTCAGGTTCCATGAACCGTTGAGGTTCCATGAAAAAGTGAAGTTTCGTGAACCTTTGAGGTTCCGTGAACTCGCTAGCCCATGAACCGTTCAGGTTCCGTGAACTTTTGAGGTTCCTTGAACTTTTGAGCTTCCATGAAACTGCAGGTTCCGTGAACCATTGAGGTTCCGTGAAACTGTAGGTTCTATGAAACTACAGGATCACGAACTTGAGGTTTCATGAAATCGCATGGTGATAATTTTAGTTAAGGTTGTTTGTTATGAGGGTTTTCATTTTTGCTTTCGTTTGTTAAGATGCATGTGAGGATACCATGAAGAAATTGTTTAGAATAATTATGATGTATGTACACTAAGCAGTGCCAACAAGATTTTGATCACTCATGAAGATCGTCAAAAATACAAGAAGAAAAAGAAAACGAAAAGAAAAAGGATCACGCTCCCACCTCGAAAGGAGATAGTCGATTAAGTCCAAAATTCAGGATGGTGGGATGGAAGATGCAGAGCGATCAAGGGTGGAAGCGACGCGCAATCGAAAGTAAAGGTCACATGATGCAAAATGACGAAAGAGAAAAGAAATTTGATTTTATAATGTAGCTATCAGACAAGGCGGCTGCCTTAATGAAGAAAACCACGTGGCATTGCTTGATTGGCCCGTGAGAAATGACCGTTTCACGGCGTGAACGTTTTTGAAATGGTTCACGAACAACAACAAAATTCTTATATGAGCAAATTATCTCAAGGTTCGGTTGCCCATTAGAATTAGTTAGTGATCGCGGATCACATTTTATTAATGAGGTGATTGATCATTTACTTGCGGGTTTCTTAGTGGTCCATCGAAAATCATCACCTTATTATGCATAGGCCAATGGTCAAGCAGAGAGTACAAACAAAATTTTGTGTACTATCTTGACAAAAACCTTTGAAGCAAGTCGAATAGACTGGGAACATAAACTGAGAGCGCCCTATGGGCATATCGAACATCGTATAAGGTAGCGACGGGGTACACTCCCTTCCATCTGGCTTATGGTGTTGAAGCAGTTATGCCCATGGAAGACCTAGTTCTAAGCTTAAGGATTGCAATACAAGAACGTCTGACGGAGAATGCATTAGTTGAAAGGCTAATTAACTTAGAGAAGCTTGATGAGACCAGGCTGATAGCATCACATGGACTCATGTGGTCGAAAAACTACGCGGGAAACATTGGTTTGACAAAAATCTAAAAACAAAAAGAACTAGAAATGGGGGACCTTGTCCTCATGTATGGTGTAGGAAGCACCAGGAATGTAAGATCCCTGTCCCCACCGCGCAACGAATTCAGGGGTGCTAGCAGCGGAAGTAGCACTTCTTGTGCAGGCCAGGGTCGTCCCACACTCGGGGCCTTGCCCCACGGATATCCGAACAAGAGACTAATCCATCAGTTCTTCCAAAACTGACCCGGAAAAAACTTCCCTTGCCCGAAAAGCACGGGCGATTCCTCTAGGATAACTTTTCTCTAACGTAGTCAAAAGCCTTAACTAACTGAACTGATCTAACCAAACCCGTAAGTCCCATAGTCAAATCAAGGAAAAGATTGCACTTGGATCATAGAGACCAATGCCTTTTTCCTCATTGAGAGACACAACCATTGATTCTTTTCCATAGAACAATTTTTGTCCGGGATTTACTTCATCTATCGTACCATAACAGAATTGAGTCTCAATTTAGGGATCCATCAGTCCAGCCTAACCCCATCCAATCCCATGGGTTAGCCAACTGCCCAACCACTGTAGTGATGGATCCAATTAAGAATATGGTTAGGTTTTGTCTCGGGTACCAAGGAAAAGAGTTCCCAGGCCCCCTAGCCAGATATTCATGCAAACTTAAAACCAGTCACACCACTTACACACCCAATAAGAAATTGCCTTTTTCACAGAATTAGCTATCTTTAAAAAAAACAATCTTTTAATGAAACCATTGTGTCACTGATCATAATCCTCAAAATCTCCGGTTGAATCCTTATTTCTAATCATTCCTTCATCGGTGTACCTATGGCATCATTGGCAACCAGAACGCTCACCACACCTGTCCACTCAGGGGCCTTTTCAATAGTTCCTAGCTCATAGTAACCGGAAATATATTCACATAACAAAATGGAATCTCCGTTGAAGATCAGCAAGATCAACCAACAGATCCATATAAAAGCGCCATGGACTCATCCGTTGAGGACCACCAAGGTCAATCAACCAGATCCATGCCCAAATTAAGAAAACAACTCTTACTCCTTGTTCCAATATCTTCCACGACGCACTTGTGGGTATCGTCGGGGCGAACACCATATGGTCAACACCCTCTAGGATCCTTCGCAGGTGACCTAGTGCTTCACTCATAGGCTGCTTCCTTGGTCCCTCATCCACCGTACCAGAAGCTCACCATTTTAATCGAACCGAGGCTGGTCAAGACCTCGGCCAAGACCTTGCTATGCGAGATGTCCTCCAATGACTCTCCGTCATTTGTTGCAACTTTAGCAGATTAGGTCTCCACGACCTCATTCACAAGACGGTCAAAATGCTTCTCCAGCATTCTTGACATAAAACAGTCATTTTTTAAAAACAGTTCAAAAATACAGTTTCTATAAACGAACTCTCGCCTTTCCACATCAAACCACATTAATTAATTCCACAACCATTTCATAAGTATTCCTATTCTCATCCAATCTCATCATTTTCATCTCATCTCATCTTTCCTCAATTTAACCTCATCAGATCTCATCCACTCACATCTACCCATATTCACATCACATTCATTCACATCTCATCCATTCAGACCACATCACATTCACTCACATCACATCTCATTCATTTTACCTCACATCTCATTCATTCACATCTATCCCGATTCACATCACATTCATTCATATCCATCACATTCACTTTCATTCATATCCATCACATTCATTCTCATCACCATCATATCACATCACTTCTATCCACATCATATCTCATTCATACACATCACTTCTATCCACATCATATCTCATTCATACACATCTCATCTCATTCATACACATCTCATCTCATTCATCCACATCCATCCAATCGTTCTCATGTACGACTACTCGCATCTATCCATACATTCATATCTATCACTTCACATTCACATATATTCATGTCACATCTCATCTCTTTACATCACATCACATTCTTTCACATACACATCTATATCCATTCTTTACATACACATTCACATCCATTCTTCTCATACACATTCTTATCCATTCTTTCACATACTCATTCACATCCATTCTCCTCACATACACATTCACATCCATTCTTCTCATACACATCCTTATCCATTCTTTCACATACTCATTCACATCCATTCCTCACATACACATTCACATTCATTATCATCACATACATTCACTCACATCCCATATCATTCATTTACATTTTGATTCACATGACATCACATCTCATCTATTCATTCATTCACTCACATCCCATATCATTCATTTACATTCTGATTCACATGACATCACATCTCATCTATTCATTCATCATCTATCTGATCCACATCTTATCTCATCATATCTATGCACCTCTATTCACATCACATCCATCCATCCATTCGCATCTATCTAATTCACATCACATCTATCCATCCAATCATTATCTATCTAATTCACATCTTATCTCATCACATCTATTCACCTCACATTCTCATCATCTCTAATCACATCACACCCATCCATTCATTCATTTTCATCTATCTGATTCACATCACATCTCACATCTATTCACCTCACATCTCATTTACATTCTGATTCACATGACATCACATCTCATCTATTCATTCATCATCTATCTGATTCACATCTTATCTCATCACATCTATGTATCTCTATTCACATCACATCCATCCATCCATTCGCATCCATCTAATTCACATCACATCTATCCATCCAATCATCATCTATCTGATTCACATCTTATCTCATCACATCTATTCACCTCACATTCTCATCATCTCTAATCACATCACACCCATCCATTCATTCATATCCATCTATCTGATTCACATCACATCTCACATCTATTCACCTCACATCTCATCACCTCTATTCACATCACATCCATCCATCCATTCGCATCTATCTAATTCACATCACATCCATCCATCCAATCATCATCTATCTCATTCACATCTTTTCTCATCACATCTATTCACCTCATATTCTCATCACTTCTATTCACATCACATCTATCCAATCATCTATCTGATTCACATCTTATCTCATCACATCTATTCTCCTCATATTCTCATCATTCACATCACATCCATCCATCCAATCATCATCTATCTCATTCACATCTTTTCTCATCACATCTATTCACCTCATATTCTCATCACTTCAAAGGAGATTCCATTTATATGGATCTGTTGGTTGATCTTGCTGATCTTCAAAGGAGATTCCATTTTGTTATATGAATATATTGCCGGTTACTATGAGCTAGGAACTATCGAAAAGACCCCTGAGTGGACAGGTGGTGAGCGTTGTGGTTGCCAATGATGCCATAGGTACACCAATGAAGGAATGATTAAAAATAAGGATTCAACCGGAGATTTTGAGGATTATGATCAGTGACACAATGGTTTCATTAAAAGATTGTTTTTTTTTAAGATAGCTGATTCTGTGAAAAAGGTAATTTCATATTGGGTGTGTAAGTGGTGTGACTAGTTTTAAGTTTGCATGAATATCTGGCTAGGGGGCCTGGAAACTTTTTTCCCTGGTACCCGGGAGAAAACCTAACCAAATTCTTAATTGGATTCTTCACTATAGTGGTTGGGCGGTTGGCTAACCCATAGGATTGCTGGACTGATCGATCCCTCAATTGAGACTCAATTCTGTTATGGTACGATAGATGAAGTAAATCCCGAACAAAAATTGTTCTATGGAAAAGAATCAACGATTATGCCTCTCAATGAGGAAAAAAGCGTTGGTCTCTATGATCCAAGTGCAATCTTTTCCCTGATCTGACTATGGGACTTAGGGGTTCGATCAGATCAGTTCAGTTAGTTAAGGCTTTTGACTATTTTAGAGAAGAGTTATCTTGGAGGAATCGCGCGTGCTTTCTGGGCAAAGGAAGTTTTTTCCGGGTCAATTTTAGAAGAACTGATGGATTAGTCGCTTGTTCGGATATCCGTGGGCGAGGCCCCGAGTGTGGGGCCCTGGCCCACACAAGAAGTGCTACTTCCGCTCTACTACTAGCACCCCTGAATTCGTTGCAGCGCAGTGGGGATAGGGATCTTACAGCTGGTTATCAGAGCGATTTTGGCTAAAGTGGATCAACCAAGAAGCCAAGAATGTCATAAATTTAAGTAGTAGTAAAAGGTTGGAATTGTGTGATGAAACTCATATAAATTGATATTCAGAATGAAATTCCTAAATTGATAATTGGGTCTTCAGATGGAAGTACTGCAATTACATGGAATCCTTGACTTGCTTGAGGCCTAGACATGATGGTATTTACCTTATAGTTCCAAGGACCGTGACTACCCGTATATACCGGGGGTATAACTACAGCTCTTTATTACTGGTAGTATATACGAGTAAATCTAAGATCTTGAAATTATAAGCTAAAATGCTATCCAAATGATGAATTCGAATGTGGTTGATATGATTTTAAAATTCTGATTGAGAACTGATGAGTTGAATTGGATTCTGATTGAAAAAATGATGATTCCTGAATTTTTGGTTGAAAAGCGATAAACTGAGCTAAACCACAATGAGGATGAATGGGACGAGTCCCTGTGTTGATATTCGTAACTGGAATGACGATAATGACTTCAGCAAATCACTATGTGATTAGTGGATTGTGCTGAGACAGATTGCTACTGTTAACTCTTGACCCAGTGGATCAAGTTAGGGGATGTCAAATTAAAAATTTGTATAATTGAAAATTCCCATGGAGGACTGTTCAGATAGAAAGTTCGGTCTAATGGACCATTATTGTGATAAGGATTTGAATGTTATAATCTGAGTGAATTGTTATCTAATGATGAGTTCTATATAAGGGATCTTTATCCCAGGATTCTGTTGGGTTCACCAGACTATAAGGGGAACCCTAGAATCAGTTGGATCTTAAGAAAAAGAGTTATCCTCTAATTTTGCGAGATGAGGACATCTCGCGTTTTTTAAGTGGGGTAGGATGTAAGATTCCTCCCTCCAGCTTTTGAGGTGTATAGGTGTAAGAACCTCCCCTTTTGATCTTATAATTATTCCCCTCTCTGAAATAAAAGAAAGATCCTGTTTTACCCTGTTTTGGCCTAGAGAGAGAAAATGTCTAGAGGGAGGTAATTAAAAATTGAGATATTTTTGGATATAAAAATCCTCCTAGTGTTTAAAATGATTTCCCTTGAAACAAAAATTCAAAAAGAACTTTCCAATGTGCAATTGGAATTATTTGAAAATAGGTAAAAAGGACCTTATCCTGAGGGTCCAGATTTTCTGAAAATTTTGGATTAAGGTTCCTATGGACCAATAAGATTAATCCAAATGTAGGGAAGAGATAAATTGAAGAATTAAAGAAAATCTCCTAAAAATGAGTAAATACTCACGTAAGATGAAGAGTTAACTAAGGACAAGGTTATTAGTTAAAAAAGAAGAGATATTTAGAGGAAATGATGCATTTTTGATACCTCAGTGTGGGGAATTCTCCTCATGAAGGAGGCGCCTATTTCACATGTGTGGATGAGTTTTAAACTCACAAATAATGAGATATTTTCATCTCTTCTCTCTCCTGTTTCAACTAGATCCCAAAAGTAAGCTAAACTGACCTAAAATGGTCAAAAAGTGACCAAACTGATCTGGAAATTTCTAGAATAAGTTTTCTTGGTTAGAGACTCACTTTTTCCTATAAATAGAATCCTCCCCCTTTGTAAAGGTTAATAGTGTTTTATGCACTGTTACTCTACTCCTCCCCAGAGCCAAAAACATTGAATTCTTTGATAATTCACTTGTTTTTGACTAATTCCTCTACAAAGAATTGGTGGCCACTCTTGATCCAAGCAAGAGTAGAACCCTCCATCCCTCAAGCGAAAGGAAAGCTCACAAAAACTCCATGTAAGTTAGAAATTCTACTTTTTTTTAATTCTATTCTATGGTTTTTTGATTTCTTGTTTTTTTAATGTGAAATTGGATGTTATGCCTTGATGGAAAGGCTTCCCCCCTTCTCTTCATTAAGAATTTCAGCCTTTCTTTATCCTAAAGTGAGAAACAAACAAAATAAGTTAAACTTTTCCTATTGATTGCTCTTTAGAAGTGAAAATTGATTAAAACTAGTCACACCACTTACACACCCAATATGAAATTGCCTTTTTCACAGAATCAGCTATCTTTAAAGAAAACAATCTTTTAATGAAACTATTGTGTCACTGATCATAATCCTCAAAATCTCCAGTTGAATCCTTATTTCCAATCATTCCTTCATCGGTGTACCTATAGCATCATTGGCAACCAGACGCTCACCACCTGTCCACTCAGGGGCCTTTCCGGTAGTTCCTAGCTCATAGTAACCGGCAATATATTCACATAACAAAATGAAATCTCCGTTGAAGATCAGCAAGATCAACCAACGGATCCATATAAAAGAGCCATGGACTCATCCGTTGAGGACCACCAATGTCAATCAACCAAATCTATATAAAAGAGCCATGGACTCATCCGTTGAGGACCACCAATGTTAATCAACTAGATCCATGCCCGAATTCAGAAAACAACTCTTACTCCTTGTTCTAATATCTTCCACGACGCACGTGTTGTTGAGATTCAAGCTCGATGTCAGTGTGAGCCAGCTATGCTATGTGCTGGCAGATTAGGTAGGAACATGTGTGAGACATAAATGACCGCGTGTCCAGCTGGTCATAGTGTGTGGACATTAGCTAGGGTTAGTAGAGTGTGGACACAACTCATTGTGTGTTGTGTGGATTATGGATTAGTGCATTATGCTTTGTGTGAGAGTGGACATGGCTTCCCTCTATGGTTAGGGTTTGCAATATACATTAGGGTTTGCTCCTGTGTGTGTGTCTCCTCCCCCTCTACCGTTCTTTCAACATGGTATCAGAGCCTTGTGCTGTTTATTAGGGTTTATGAGTGAGTGAGTGAAGAGGGAAAAGAAGAAGCTGTGAAGAGAAGCTGTGAAGCTTGCCATTGGAGCTGTGAAGCTTGGAGCACACCAAATACTATCAGATCTGAGAGCTTGGCCTACCGGGTAAGGTCCTCTAAACATCCTTGAGCGGATTGCAGGTGATACAGGCAAAAACAAAGCAAATCAAAGCAAATCAAAGCAAAGCAAAATTCTGGTTTTTGAAGCTTTCCATTAAAGCTTGGGAACATTGATGTATGGTGGAAATACATGTAAATCTGGCAAAGCAAACATGTATCTGACAATGAGGGATGTAATGGCAACTCTTATGCAAGCCCTATTGTGATTTTGGAGCATTTTGGAAGCATTTGAATGTGTGAAAATTCTGGTTTTTTGAGCTCTTACAAAACAGAGAGAAGGAAGCCCAAAATTGATGCATTTGGAGTGAGTTTTTTGCAAAAATCCAAGCATTGGTGGATTGCACATGTACCTAGGTGTGTTGGGCACCTATAACCATCATCAAACAACATTATAAACCTTCCCAAATCCCCTAATTGCAGGCGGCGTAGCCCATACAGAGGAAACAGGGTAGATTTCTGGTTTTTTCACTACGAGGAGGTCAATTACTCATTGGATGCTTGACATATTTCAAGTTTGTTTTAGAAATTGGATGCTTTACACTTTGGAGAAGAGGGCTATGTGATTTGTTTGGTCAATGATGCCTAATTGAGCTAGGAATGAGCTGATTAAAACAGGCTGTCCACTGGTTGCAGAGAAACAGAGCATTTTAATTGAGCAATTAATCTTTGGTGTTTTACAATTGGACAAATTCCTCTTACATGGAGTTGATGGACACTATTGCTAAGCCAATGAATGCCTGGTTGCTCAATTTGGTGAAATATTGAAGAAATTAGAGCCAAATCATTACTGGTTTTTTTGGTTTTTTCAAAAACAGAGAAAGGGGTTTTCAAAAATTGATATGTACACATGTCAGATGGAGTTGATACTCAACATTGAGGTTCATTAGGTGTCAATGCAAGTTGCCCATACTTGATTGCACCATTACATTGTGATTTGGAGCCTTGGAAGGCGTGTCAATTCAGGGTATCCCGCACTGAGTGGGTCGGTTCATCTTGGATGATTACAGGTTGATTTTCTACATCAAATTTGGAGTTTGTTGGCTACCTTGGAGTATCTGGAACATTCATTGGAGTGTGGTTGAGCTGAGGAAGGCTCATTTACAGGTTTGAAGTGTGCGGAAGGTGTACGCATTGAGCGACATGTCGGATAATCCAGTTCAGATTGTTGGTGAGAAGCTGGATAGGAAGAACTTCCAGGCATGGAAGTACAGGATAAAGAGTTTCTTGAAAGGAAAAGGATTTTGGAATCTCATTACAGGTGCTGAGCCAGAGCCTGAGCTACCTCGGCAACCTACACAGCAGCAGCTTATTGCTCATAAGCAATGGTCAGAGAGAGCATTCAAAGTGCTGCATTATTTGTCTATATGCATTTCTGATGCTATGCTCATTCACATTCAGGATGCTGAGAATCCCAAAGATGCATGGGATACTTTGGTCAAGATGTTTGATACAGATACGAGTGCTCGCAAGTCTCAATTGCGACAGCAGATACACAATGTGAAAAGGAATAAGAGGAGCATACATGATTATGTGCAAGAAATCAAGAAGTTTGCAGATGCATTGGCCACAATAAATGCCCCCATGCCTGATGATGATTTGGTGGATATTACCTTGCGTGGTCTTGGCAAGGAATACAAATCCTTTGATACATCTATCTCAGTGAGGAGTACAGGTCTACCCGACTTCGATGAGTTGGTTTCACTCTTGTTGGTTGAGGAAATCAAGCTCAGTGATTCATTTCTGGATGCATCTACTAGCCATGATGATGGCAGAAATCAGGCTTTCTACTCGCAGAGAGGCTTTAGAGGCAGGGGGAGATTTGCATCACGTGGACGTGGTGGTAATGGTCATGGATGGCAGGATAGGCCTCCACAACAGAATTTTCAGCCTTCATATGGTGCTCGAGGTGGTCGTGGATATACCCCTCAAAGAGGTCGTGGTACCCCCCGTGGTCGAGGACGTTGGCAAGGCCAACAAAATTCTATGCAAGATGTGGAATGCCATTATTGTGGCAAATATGGTCATATGGCGAGAGATTGTTTCCGCAAACAGAATGATTTGAGAGGGGGAAGAGCACAACGTGGTGGTCATTATGGTGGAAACTATGCACAACATGGTGGTAACTATGCATCAAGTAGCAATGATGGAACTGCAAATCATTTGTTTGCCATGAAGCATGTTGTGGGTTCTATGACAACAAATGCTGAGAATGATGATACATGGTATATGGACTCAGGAGCATCAAACCATATGACATGTCATGGTGAATGGTTTGAGCACATGAAGCCTATGGATGTAAACGGCTATGTGGAAACAGGTGATGATACTCAGCATGTCATTACACATGTTGGAAGTGTACCATTGGTCATGCACAATGGTCAGACAAAGTCTATGTTAGATGTGCTGTATGTGCCTTCGATCACTAAAAGCTTGGCCTCAGTTGGTCAAATGGTGGAACAGGGATTACAGGTTCGTTTCAACGAGCATGGATGCTTCATTGAAGATTTCAAACATGGATGTAGAGTGATTGCTAAAGGCAAGAAAGAAGGAAGACTGTTTAAGCTGGATGCTGGAATTCCTGAGCTAAAATCAGCCATGTTCTCAAAGAGCAGAAATGTGGTACAGGATATTGATATGTGGCATAAGAGGATTGGACATGTCAATATACAGAGATTAAAGAACATGCAAACAAGAGGCATTGTCAATGGATTGCCTAGGTTCAAATATGATGGACATATGCATGTTTGTGAAGCCTGTCAGTTTGGAAAGCAGGCAAGGTTGAGGTTTCCTAGAGAAGGAAATATGAGTAACAGGCCACTTGAGATAGTACACAGTGATGTATGGGGTCCTGCACAAAACCCATCTATCAAAGGCAGTTTATACTATGTTACATTCATAGATGATTTTAGCAGGATGACATGGATATACTTTCTCAAAGAGAAGAGTGAAGTGTTGGAAAAATTCATGGATTTCAAAGCTTTTGCAGAAAAGCAGTATGGCTGTTGGATTAAATGTCTGAGGACAGATGGAGGTGGTGAATACACCTCAAAAGCTTTTGAGCATTTCTTGAGGAAGCATGGAATAAGAAGACAATTGACTTGCAGGTATACACCTCAGCAGAATGGTGTGGCTGAGAGAAAGAATAGAGTCATATGTGAAGTGGCTAGGGCAATGCTTAATGAAAAGAGCATGCCAGATTACTATTGGGCAAAATCATGTGCTACTGCAGTGTATATATTGAACAAAACACCTACAGCAGCCATTCATGGAAGCACGCCAGAGATGCGGCTCACAGGTTACAGGCCAGACATTGGACATCTTAAAGTTTTTGGATGCATAGCTTATGTACATGTGCCTAATGAAAGAAGAAGGAAGTTGGATCCTAAAGCAGAGAAATGTGTATTTGTTGGATATGCACAGGATCGAAAGGCATACAAATGCTATAACCCTCAAACTAGACAAGTGGTCATCTCACGTGATGTGGTGTTTGATGAGCTTGCTAGTTGGTACAAAGCAAAAGATGAGGGTGTTGTTGAGTCACTTGAGGCTGATGTTCATGTGAACTTGCCACCACAAGCAAGTTCCAGTTCTACTACTATGTCTGGGCCAGCAGCAGAAGCTGAGAGTAGCAGTGTACGTCCATGGTCAGGACGTTTGAGGCATGAGAGTGTGAGCACTGGGAGTAGTGCTATGGACAAAGGAAAGAAGAAAGTCGAAGGAATTGGAATCACAGGTTATGAGTCATCTAGTTCTAAGAGTTTGAATGAGGAGCTTGGCATACCTGTTTTACGCACACCTGGTGCTAGACAGGACAGATATGTGCCACCACATGCTAGAGTTACAGGTGTACAGAGTGACCCGCAGGCATTGCGGAGATCCCAGAGAGTCAGATATCCTGTTGACAGATTGACATATAGAGATTTTGCTATGCACTATGCATATATGACATCTATGGTGAAGCATGTGGAACCTACATGCTATACAGAGGCTGTTGGAGAGCATGTATGGGAAAAAGCAATGGATGTTGAGATGGACGCATTGGTCCATAATGATACATGGGACTTGGTTGCATTACCAAAGGACAAGAATGTTATTGGATGTAAATGGGTTTACAAAGTGAAGTGCAAATCTGATGGTTCTATTGAGAGACATAAAGCAAGATTGGTAGCAAAGGGTTATGCACAGACCCAAGGATTGGATTATGATGAGACGTTTAGTCCAGTGGCTAAGATGGGCACAGTGAGAGCAGTCATTGCTATGGCTGCAGCTAATGGCTGGGAAATGCATCAGATGGATGTTAAGAATGCATTTCTGAATGGAGATCTACAAGAGGAAGTGTACATGGCACAGCCAGAAGGGTATGTACACCCTAGATATCCCACTCACGTATGCAGGTTGAAAAAGGCATTGTATGGTCTGAAGCAAGCACCTCGTGCTTGGAGTGATAAGATGAGCAGATATCTTATCTCACTTGGTTTTCAGATTTCTACAGCAGATTCTTCACTCTATGTGAAGAAGACACAGCATGGGATTGTTTTACTAGTCATCTATGTGGATGACTTGATTATCACAGGTGATCATGGTGCAGATGTGATGCATGTCAAGAAAGCTTTGAATGGGCAATTTGACATGAAAGATCTTGGTGAGTTGAGATACTTCCTTGGCATTGAAGTGGTGAAAGATCATGCAGGTACTTGGTTAGTACAGCGCCAATATGCATTAGATATGTTGACAAAGTATGGCATGACAGGGTGTAAGCCTATGAGTACACCATTGGAGCAAAATGTGAAGTTGCGGGCTGATTATGGCGAGGAATTGGATGATCCTTCTATGTACAGGAAGATGGTTGGTAGTCTCATATACATGACTATCACACGCCCGGATTTGAGTTATGCTGTGGGGCTAGTCAGCCAATTTATGCAGAGCCCCAGGAAACCACATTTGGATGCAGTGAGACGCATCATGAGATATGTGAAAACCACAGCACATTATGGTTTATTTTATGAGAGTGGTAAAAGCTTGGACATACATGGCCACACAGATGCTGATTGGGCAGGTAGCGCATATGACAGGAGGTCTACTAGTGGATATGCTTTTACACTTGGAAGTGCCATGGTGAGTTGGAGTAGCAAAAAGCAACCTACAGTTGCTTTATCCAGTACAGAGGCTGAGTACAGGGGTGCAGCCATTGCTACTTGTGAGGCTATACGGTTAAAGAGTCTCTTGACAGATTTATGTGAGCCTCTTGATGGCAAAGTTGTCATTCATTGTGACAACATGAGTAGTATACAGTTGGCAAAGAATCCAGTGTTTCATGCGAGGACCAAACACATAGAGGTCCATTATCACTTTGTCAGAGAGAAGGTGCTGGATGGTACAGTTGATCTTCAGTATGTGAAGACTGATGAGCAGGTGGCTGATATCTTTACGAAGCCACTTAGCAGGGAGAAGTTTGAGTACTTCCGGACTATGTTGGGAGTACATGGGATGAGCTTGAGGGGGAGTGTTGAGAGTCTTGATATCCCAAGCTCATCTACATCTTCATCGGCAATACATCATGAGCTTGAGAGGGGCTGTTGAGATTCAAGCTCGATGTCAGTGTGAGCCAGCTATGCTATGTGCTGGCAGATTAGGTAGGAACATGTGTGAGACATAAATGACCGCGTGTCCAGTTGGTCATAGTGTGTGGACATTAGCTAGGGTTAGTAGAGTGTGGACACAACTCATTGTGTGTTGTGTGGATTATGGATTAGTGCATTATGCTTTGTGTGAGAGTGGACATGGCTTCCCTCTATGGTTAGGGTTTGCAATATACATTAGGGTTTGCTCCTGTGTATGTGTCTCCTCCCCCTCTACCGTTCTTTCAACACGTGTGGGTATCGTCGGTGACCCAGAGCCCGAGCACCGTATGGTCAGCACCCTCTAGGATCCTTCGCAGGTGACCTAGCGCTTCACTCATAGGCCGCTTCCTTGGTCCCTCATCCACCGTACCGGAAGCTCACCATCTTAATTGAACCGAGGCTGGTCAAGACCTCGGTCGACCTTGCTATGCGAGACGTCCTCCAATGACTCTCTGTCAGCTGTTGCAACTTTATCAGATAAGGTCTCCATGACCTCATTCTCACAAGACGGTCAAAATGCTTCTCCAGCATTCTTGACATAAAACAGTCATTTAAAAACAGTTCAAAAATATAGTCCCTATAAAGAACTCTCGTCTTTCCACATTGCTCCACATCAAACCACATTAATTAATTCCACAACCATTTCATAAGTATTCCTATTCTCATCCAATCTCATCATTTTCATCTCATCTCATCTTTCCTCAATTTAGCCTCATCAAATCTCATCCACTCATCTCATTCATTCACAACTATCCTGATTCACATCCCATCACATCACATTCATTCATATCGATCACATTCACTTTCATTCATATCCATCACATTCATTCTCATCACCATTATATCACATCACTTCTATCCACATCATATCTCATTCATACACATCTCATCTCATTCATCCACATCCATCCAATCATTCTCATGTACGACTACTCGCATCTATCCATACATTCATATCTATCACTTCACATCCACATATATTCATGTCACATCTCATCTCTTTACATCACATCACATTCTTTCACATACACATCTATATCCATTCTTTACATACACATTCACATCCATTCTTCTCATACACATCCTTATCCATTCTTTCACATACTCATTCACATCCATTCCTCACATACACATTCACATCCATTCTTCTCATACACATCCTTATCCTTTCTTTCACATCCATTCCTCACATACACATTCACATTCATTATCATCACATACATTCACTCACATCCCATATCATTCATTTACATTCTGATTCACATGACATCACATCTCATCTATTCATTCATCATCTATTTGATTCACATCTTATCTCATCACATCTATTCACATCACATCCATCCATCCATTCGCATCTATCTAATTCACATCACATCCATCCATCCATTCGCATCTATCTAATTCACATCACATCCATCCATCATCTATCTAAATCACATCACATCTATCCATCCAATCATCATCTATCTAATTCACATCTTATCTCATCACATCTATTCACCTCACATTCTCATCATCTCTATTCACATCTTATCTCATCACATCTATTCACCTCTATGCACATCACATCTATCCATCCATTCGCATCTATCTTATTCACATCACCTCTATCCATCCAATCATCATCTATCTAATTCACATCCTATCTCATCACATCTATTCATCTCACATTCTCATCATCTCTATTAACATCACATCCATCCATTCATTCATTCCCATCTATCTGATTCACATCACATCTCACATCTATTCACCTCACATTTCATCACCTCTATTCACATCACATCCATCCATCCATTCGAATCTATCTAATTCACATCACATCCATCCATCCAATCATCATCTATCTGATTCACATCTTATCTTATCACATCTATTCACCTTATATTCTCATCACTTCTATTCACATCACATCTATCCAATCATCTATCTGATTCACATCTTATCTCATCACATCTATTCTCCTCATATTCTCATCACTTCTATTCACATCACATCTATCCAATCATCTATCTTATTCACATCTTATCTCATCACATCTATTCACCTCATATTCTCATCACTTCTATTCACATCACATCCATCCATCCATTCATTCCCATCTATCTAATTCATATCATATCCATCCATCCATTCATTCACATCTATCCAATTCACACCTTATCTCATCACATCTATTCATAGAATTTAAACATAGGATTTAAGAGAAATCTAATTTTTGATATAAAGATTCTCTACGCATCTATTTATACATAATTCAATTTTAAGAAAAATAACACTTTTGAAATAAAATTAAATCCTTTTTGCATCTTCCTATGCATAAGTTCAATTTTAATGAGAATAACACTCTTGAAATAAAAATAAATCTTTTATGCATCTTCCTATGCATAAGTTCAATTTTAATGAGAATAACACTCTTGAAATAAAAATAAATCTTTTATGCATCTTCCTATGCATAAATTCAATTTTAATGAGAATAACACTTTTGAAATAAAAATAAATATTTTAAGCATCCTTCCTATGCATAAATTTAATTTTAATGAGAATAACACTTTTAAAAGAAAATTAAATCTTTTATGCATCTTCCTATGCATAAATTTAATTTTAATGAGAATAACTCTTTTGAAATAAAAATAAATTTCTTTATGCACCTTTCTATGCATAAAATCAAAATTCATGAGAATAACTCTTTTGAAATAAAAATACATTCCTTTATGCATCTTTCTATGCATAAAATCAAAATTAATGAGAATAACTGTTTTGAAATAAAAATAAATTCCTTTATGCATCGTTTTATGCATAAAATCAAAATTAATAAGAATAACTCTTTTGAATTAAAAATAAATTTCTTTATGCATCTTTCTATATACATAGAATGAAAATAACACTTTTAGAATACACAAATGGAGGGGATTACTCTTTTTGAATAACATAAAGATAAAACTTATTTCCACAAAATTTAAGAAAATTTTACCATAACCTGCTTTGTATGGCTGACCATCTCTTAATTTTTACATTCTAAATCTACTTAGAATTTACCCCAAGATGAATCCAAATGTAGGGAAGAGATAAATTGAAGAATAAAAGAAAATCCTCCAAAAATGAGTAAATACTTACATAAGATGAAGAGTTGACTAAGGACAAGGTTATTAGTTTAAAAAGAAGAGATATTTAGAGGAAATGATGCATTTTTGACACCTCAGTGTGGGGAATTTTCCTCATGAAGGAGGCGCCTATTTCACATGTGTGGATGAGTTTTAAACTCACAAATAATGAGATATTTTTATCTCTCCTCTCTCTTGTTTCAACTAGATCCAAAAAGTAAGCTAAACTGACCTAAAAATGGTCGAAAAGTGACCAAACTGATCTAGAAAATTTTAGAATCAGTTTGCTTGGTTAGAGGCTCACTTTTTCCTATAAATAGAAGCCTCCCCCTTTGTAAAAGTTAATAGTGTTTTATGCACTGTTACTCTACTCCTCCCCAGAGCCAAAAACATTGAATTCTTTGATAATTCACTTGTTTTTGACTAATTCCTCTACAAAGAATTGGTGGCCACTCTTGATCCAAGCAGTAGAACCCTCAATCCCTCAAGCCAAAGGAAAGCTCACAAAACTCCATGTAAGTTAGAAATTATCCTTTTTTTAATTATATTATTAGGTTTTTCTAATTTCTTGTTTTTTTAATGTGAATTTGGATGTTATGCCTTGATGGAAAGGCTTCCCCCTTCTCTTCATTAAGAATTTCAGCCTTTCTTTATCCTAAAATGAGAAACAAATAAAATAAGTTAAACTTTTCCTATTGATTGCTCTTTACAAGTGAAAATTGATTAGGTTAGAGTGTTTTAGGAACCTTAATCCAAAATTTTCAAAAAATCTGGACTCTCAGAATAAGGTCCTTTTTACCTATTTTCAAATAATTCCAATTGCACATTGGAAAGTTCTTTTTGAATTTTTGTTTCTAGGAAATGATTTTAAACACTAGGAGGATTTTAATATCCAAAAATATCTCAATTTTTAATTACCTCTCTCTAGACATTTTCTCTCTCTAGGCCAAAACAGGGTAAAACAGGATCTTTCTTTTATTTCAGAGAAGGGAATAATTATAAGATCAAAAAGGGAGGTTCTTACACCTGTACGCCTCAAAAGCTGGAGGGAGGAATCTTACATCCTACCCCACTTAAAAAACACGAGATGTCCTCATCTCGTAAAATTAGAGGATAACTCTTTTTCTTAATATCCAACTAATTATGGGGTTCCCCTTATAGTCTAGTGAACCCAACAGAATCCTGGGATAAAGATCCCTTATATAGAACTCATCATTAAATAACAATTCACTCAGATTATAACATTCAAATCCTTATCACAATAATGGTCCATTAGACCGAACTTTCTATCTGAATAGTCCTCCATGGGAATTTTCAATTATACAAATTTTTAATTTGACATCCCTTAACTTGATCCACTGGGTCAAGAGTTAACAGTAGCAATCTGTCAGCACAATCCACTAATCTCATAGTGATTTACTGAAGTCATTATTGTCATTCCAGTTTACGAATATCAACACAGGGACTCGTCCCATTCATCCTCATTGTGGTTTTGCTCAGTTTATCGCTTTTCAACCAAAAAATCACGAATCATCATTTTTTCAATCAGAATCCAATTCATCTCATCAGTTCTCAAAATCAAAATTTTAAAATCATATCAACCATATTCGAATTCATCATCTGGATAGCATTTTAGCTTATAATTTCAAGATCTTAGATTTACTCGTATATACTGCCAATAAAGAGCTGCAGTTATGCCCTCGGTATATACAGGTAGTCACGGTCCTTGGAACTATAAGGTAAATACCATCATGTCTAGGCCTCAAGAAAGTCAAGGATTTCATATAATTGCAGTACTTCCATCTAAAGACCCAATTATCAATTTAGGAATTTCATTCTCAATATCAATTTATATGAGTTTCATCACATAATTCCAACCTTTTACTGCTACTTCTTAAATTTATGACATTCTTGGCTTCTCGGTTCATCCACTTTAGCCAAAATCACTATGATACTAGCTGTAAGATCCGTGTCCCCACCGCACAACGAATTCAGGGGTGCTAGCAGCGGAAGTAGCACTTCTTGCACGGTCCAGGGTCCCACACTCGGGGCCTTGCTCACAGATATCCGGACAAGAGACTAATCCATCAGTTCTTCCAAAACTGACCCGGAAAAAACTTCCCTTGCCCAGAAAGCACGGTCGATTCCTCCAGGATAACTCTTCTCTAACATAGGCAAAAGCCTTAACTAACTAACTGAACTAATCTGACCAAACCCGTAAGTCCCATAGTCAGATCAGGGAAAAGATTACACTTGGATCAAAGAGACCAACGCTTTTTTCCTCATTGAGAGGCACAACCGTTGATTCTTTTCCATAGAACAATTTTTGTCTGGGATTTACTTCATCTATTGTACCATGACAGAATTGAGTCTCAATTTAGGAATCCATCAGTCCAGCAGCCTAACCCCATCCAATCCCGTGGGTTGCCAACCGCCCAACCGCTGTAATGATGGATCCAATTAAGAATTTGGTTAGGTTTTGTCCTGGGTACCAGGGAAAAGAGTTCCCAGGCCCCCTAGCCGGATATTCATGCAAACTTAAAACTAGTCACACCACTTACACACCCAATATAAAATTACCTTTTTTACAGAATCAGCTCTCTTTAAAAAAAACAATCTTTTAATGAAACCATTGTGTCACTGATCATAATCCTCAAAATCTCCTGTTGAATCCTTATTTCCAATCATTCCTTCATCGGTGTATCTATGGCATCATTGGCAACCAGAACGCTCACCACCTGTCCACTCAAGGGCCTTTTCGATAGTTCCTAGTAACCGGCAATATATTCACATAGAAAATGGAATCTTCGTTGAAGATCAGCAAGATCAACCACAATGGATCCATATAAAAGAGCCATGGACTCATCCGTTTGAGGACCACCAAGAGCAATCAACAAGATTCATGCCCGAATTCAGAAAACAACTCTTACTCCTTGTTCCAATATCTTCCACAACGCACGTGTGGGTATTGTCGGCGACCCAGAGCCCAAGCACCGTATGGTCAACACCCTCTAGGATCCTTTGCAGGTGACCTAGCGCTTCACTCATAGGCCGCTTCCTTGGTCCCTCATCCACTGTACCGCGAAAGCTCACCATTTTAATCGAACCGAGGCTGGTCAAGACCACGGCCAACCTTGCTACGCGAGATGTCCTCTAATGACTCTCTGTCAGCTATTGCAACTTTATCAGATTAGGTCTCCACGACCTCATTCACAAGACGGTCAAAATTCTTCTCCAGCATTCTTGACATAAAACAGTCATTTATAAAACAGTTCAAAAATATAGTTTCTATAACGAACTCTCGTCTTTCCACATTACTCCACATCAAACCACATTAATTAATTCCACAACCATTTCATAAGTATTCCTATTCTCATCCAATCTCATCATTTTCATCTCATCTCATCTTTCCTAACCTCATCAGATCTCATCCACTCACATCTACCCATATTCACATCTCATCACATCTCATCCATTCAGACCACATCACATTCACTCACCTCACATCTCATTCATTTTACCTCACATCTCATTCATTCACATCTATCCCGATTCACATCCCATCACATCACATTCATTCATATCGATCACATTCACTTTCATATATGTTTTTCTAAGGAAAGTTCAGTTGCAACAGCTGGTGGGGAGTGTTCAAAGGACGACTCACACGGCAAAGCCTGCCCAGGTCTTGACCAGCCTCGGTGTATGGTTGAAAAATGGTGCGCTTCCGGTACAATGGGCGAGGGGGCCGACGAAGCGGTCCCTGAGTGAAGTGTCAGGACACCTAAGGAGGATACTGGAGGGTTCTGACCAGGAGATGCACGGGCTCGCGGTGCCTATGACACCCATGTGTATGTCATGGAAGATATGTATGATGGACAAAACAATTATTGTAATCTGTTATTACTGGATCTCGTTTGCTGACCAGTTGGTCTCAACGGAGAGTCCAGAGTGATATTGTTTTTTGAGAAACAAGGGACTGGATGGAATTTTTGAGTTATGACATCTGTAACCAATAACTGTTTGCCAATGGATTATTTTATATGTTAAAGTTTTAAAGAGGAGTGTGTGCGTATCTGTATTCGAAAGCAAAAGTTAAGAAAGGCATTCAATTATGGGTAGGTGAGTAATTTTCTGGTTCTACCGATTCCAGTTGGGTGGTGGCTAACCCGTGGGCCGGATGGGGTTAGGCTGGAATCAGTGGAGTTTTAATAATTAACTTGAAATAATAGGAATACGCTTAGAATTCGAGTAGTTAAATAAAAACCTAAAGAATTTCTCAAATGAGTAGATCAATGGTGGTGGCTGTGCCTGACTTCGATTAGGAAAAAGGCGTTGATTTTCTCAAATGATTAGATCAATGGTTGTGCCTGATTTCTGGTAGGAAAAAAGCATTGATTTCTTCAAACTAAGTCAGTGATAGTTTTCCTTCTATCTGGTTTAATCAAGTGAAGGATAGTTTAGTCTCTTAATCCCATTAGAAAATTCGTTAAGAAAATCAAAAAGGTGGAATCGTCCCCGTTTTTCGGGCAAGGAAAATTATCCCGGTTTCGGTTTTGGAATGACCACTAGATTAGTCTCGTGTTCATACATTCGAGAGCGAGGCCCCGAGTGGGAAACCCTGCCCCGCGCAAGAGGAAGCTACTTCCGCTGCTACTAGCAACCGAGAATCCGGTGCGCGGAGGGGGCAAAGGGGTCTCACAGCTGGTATTAGAGCACTATTGTAAACTTACGAAATAGCAGCAGAAATTGCCTAAAATATTAAAGTAAATCTAGGAAATAATATTTTCACTTGTTAAGATTATGTTTGAAATGAACTTCATAAATTGAACTGGCTTTTTAGATGGATACCCCAAATCTATCTAGCATTCCTAGACTCTCCTAGAGTCAGGATATGATCGGCTTTGCCTTCGAAAATCTCATCAACTCTACTACAACCCGAGGAAGCAGAGTGAGACTCGCTCGTCACTTTGAGGATCTATACTTTTCTAATCCAGTAGAGCGACGTCAGCATATGTGGTTCTCTGGAGGGCGAAGTATTCACATCAATACCAATCAACGAGACAGAGACTCAGACAGAATATCTCACTAGCCATGATCTTGATAAGGCTAGGAGTTATTCATTATGTACAACTCTATAATCACTCACCCTAGAATTTTAGAATTTATTTTCGTATTTTTAGACTTCTTAGTCGCTTTATTCCTAGGAGAAGAATTACAACACCATTATCAGTGATGAATCGTGTATATCATAGCATGTCTCCTTTGTAGTATCGCCTTTTTATGCGTACACGATTGAGGCGGTGACTTTTGGAGCCGAGATGCTCTATGTATATATCAAAAACTTTTGATAATAAAAGATGTTTTGCAAAAGATTCCAAATTGTTTTCGTGGTTGTGAATATTGGTTAATAAAATTATCAGAGTGGATCTTGTTTTCAAGAATTATGATGGAATATTTATTGTTTAAGAAATAAATCTCAAAAATTATATAGTCATAAATCTGATGGACAAAGTTAAGTTGACAAAAATATCGTTTTGTCAGAATCATGAGGCGCGCGGGCTGTGGTAGGCAGCCGGATTCTCTTACCGATGATGAAGAGTTAGATCCGGACATTCGTAAAGCCCTGCACCGATCCTGACCCGGTCCCTTCAAGGGTGAAGGGGAACAGTTAGGAGAAGTAGTGGAAACATGGATCGAGGCAATGGAATAATATTTTGATGTAACCGGTTATAACGAGAAGAGCAAGATGGCTCTCGCTACATTGAAAATTGTGGAAACGGCTAGGGTCACATGGAGGAACCATTGCAAGACAAACCGTCTCGACCAAAATACCCAGACCTGGTCAAATCTTAAAGCTTACCTGAGGAAGAGGTTCTGTCCTTCGGGCTTCCTAAAAACCAAAATGAATGAGTTCTTGGAACTGAAATGGGATAGCCGGACGATTGAAGAATACGATCAGGCATTTGCCCTTCTCCTCAAATATTCTCCACTTTTGGACGAAGAGCAGCGGATGGCCAAATTCATTCGAGGGATGAACGAGCCATTGGACATTTTAGTGAAAAATGCCAAACCAGTCTCAATGGCAGAAGCTATCAGAATGGCAAAGGACTTTGCCAAAGCAGTTGTTGTTAAGATCCCGCCAAAGCCTGCACCCTCAAACTCCAAAAGGTTCCAAACCTCGGGAAGTGCTTCAAACTTTCCACCCCCAAAGAGGCAGCAAGGCCCTAATCAAATCAAGATGCTGGGAAATTCAAAAGTGAAGGAAGACCCTTCCCTCAGAACACTTTCTCAGGAGCCCCACCTCTTTCAAGGATTCAGAGGGATGAGCTTAGAAGTGAGAACAAGTGTTTTGGGTGTCAAGGTTTTGGTCACCAGCTTAAAGACTACCCGACTCCTGCCATGTCAAGAGGACAGGGAAGTTAAGGACCCATAGTGCAGAGACCATCCCTTTCGTAGTATCAGTCAAATCAGGGTCCGTCTCACCAAAATCAGGGCAATCCCAGGAGGACTCCAGCTCAACCATCTGCCTCTATTCAGAGAGTAATCTCAGAACTCTCTCCCAAAACTGGGGTAACCACAGAGAAAGAGTTCCACCCCAATCTGCAGCAGCAGCCACCAGAGCAGTTACTATAGTAGAAGTAGTGGAAGAGGAAAGAGGTTAGATTTATGCCGCGATTGAAAACCAAGGGCCAAATCATCAATTCTCTGTCATCCATACTCCAGCAGAGTATAAGGGTAAGCCATTTAAGCTTTTGATTGATTCAAGCAATACTCATTCATTTATTTCCCCAGGATGCTTACGTAAGCTAGTCTTAGAACAAAAATCAGGGAAACCTATGCAAGTTGAATTGGCCAGTGGAAAGATTCTTTTCACTCACCACCATGAGACAGATCGTATTCAGTTTAATCTAGATGGGAATGTAACTGAGTGCCAGTTCAGAGTCTTACCTTTGGGAGTTTTTGACGGAATCCTTGGAATGGATTGGCTCCACAAAAATCAAGCTGACATTCACTATCACAATGGAACCATTTCCTTCCGTGACCTTCACGGGAACAAAGTTCAAGAAACTGGAATTTTTGCATCCCCAGATTTGCAATTAGTAAAAGCTTCTAGGTTACTGAAAGGACTTAGAAAGACGTAGCTCATTTATGTTGTCAAAATGAATCTGGTAGACACAAAGTTAAAGGCTAAAGAACCAGAATGGTTAAGTGAGTATGATGATTTATTCCCAGCTGAGCTAACTGAGATGCCTCCGATTCGGGAAGTAGATCATGAGATAGATTTGACCCCCGGAGCTCAGCAACCACCAGTAGCCCAGTCCACGTACAAAATGCCAGTCCCTAAAGCCATTGAACTCAAGGAACAAGTTAGACAGCTGTTAGAACAAGGGTTTGTAAGACCCAGTGTTTCACCTTAGGGAGCACCAGTTCTCTTTCAGAAAAAGAAGGATGGAACGTTAAGACTCTGTGTGGATTACAGACGTCTCAATCAGCTGAAAGTTAAGAATAAGTATCCTATCCCCAGAATTGATGAGCTTCTGGACAGGCTAAATGGAGCCCAGATCTTCACAAAGATAGATCTCAAATCAGGGTATTACCAGATCAGGATTAATGATTAAGATATCCCGAAGGCAGCATCAATACTCGCTATGGGCACTATGAATTTATTGTCATGCCGTTTGGATTGACAAATGCCCCAGCTACATTCAATCCCCTAATGCAGGACATTCTCAGAGAATACTTGGTTGATTTTCTTCTTGTTTTCTTTGATGATATTCTGATTTACTCAAAGAATGCAGCTGACCATGAAGCTCACGTCCTCAAAGTTCTTGAGATTCTAAGGAAGCACCAACTCTTTGCAAAAAAGAGCAAATACACTTTCTCTATTGTTCATGTTGAATACTTGGGCTTTTTGGTATCTAAAGACAGAATTTCTCTAGATTCAGCAAAAGTCCAAGTAGTCATAGATTGGCCTGACCAAAGACAGTGAAAGAAGTCAGGGGATTCTTGGGATTAACTGGTTGGTATAGAATTTTTATACCTAAGTTTGCTCTCATAGCTTCCCCCTGACTAATCTTCTCAAGAAGAATACCCCGTTTCAATGGTCTGCCAAGTGTCAGAGCACTTTTGATAAGCTGAAGACCACCTTGGTAACCAATCCTGTTCTGAAGTTACCAAATTTCTCTCTACCCTTTGAGGTAGTAAACTGATGCCAGTAGTTTTACCCTGGGAGCTGCGCTCATGCAGTGGCCTATGAATCCCGAAAACTCAGAACGCATGAGAGAAATTATGCTGTCCATGACCTGGAGCTACTTTCAGTAGTCTATGCCTTGAAGTTGTGGAGACATTACCTACTGGGTCAAAGATTCACTTTGATGACAGATCATCAGAGCTTAAAGTGGATCTTCACTCAGAAGGATCTCAACATGCGCCAAAGAAGGTGGATGCAGACCCTGCAGGAATTTGATTTTGAAATCAAGTACCGCCCAGGCAAAGAAAATGTGGTAGTAGATGCCCTCAGCAGAAAAGCCTCCTTGCTTGCAATCACACTGGTGTCAAATCCATTGATTAATGAAGCAAGAGAGAAGATCATGCAGGATAGATTCTTTGGCCCTATTGCTACCCTACTTATGCAGAAAAGCAAAACTCCTCAGGAGTTGAACCGAGTTCAAGGGTACAGCCTTGATGAAGGAATTATGTATTATAATAGCAGGCTATGCATTCCCAATGATGAGGGAACTAAGGGTCAAATTCTGAATGAAGTCCATGATAGCCTTATATCAGGACATCCACGTTTCATCAAGACCTACATGTCTGTAAAGAAAAGCTTTTTTGGCCTGGACTAAAAAAGGATGTACTTAATCATGTACGCCAATGCCTGATATGTCAGAAAGTCAAAGCCAAAAGAGTGAAAATGCCTGGGAAGTTACATCCATTAGACATCCCCCAGATGAAGTGGGAATGTATCAGTATGGATTTTATTACTGGACTACCTTCAGTGCAATCAAGTTACAACTCCATCTTCGTGGTAGTTGACAGACTAACCAAAGTTGCCCATCTGATTCCAGTAAAAGAAACCTACACTACAGTGGATGTGGCCAAAGTATTCCTCAAGGAAAGATTGAATGGCCTACCCAGGAGAATAGTAAGTGATCGAGATCCCAAATTCACGTCAAGATTCTGGACTGCATTCTTCAAAGTAGTAGGAACTTTCTTGGATCTCAGCATAGCTTACCACCCCAAGACCGATGGTCAAACAGAAAGAGTGAACCAAGTAATCGAAGATATACTTCGGTCATGCTGTGGCAGGGAACCCAAGAAGTGGCTAAGCTATCTGCACCTAGTCAAATTTGCCTACACTGCTTCTTATCACCGAAGTATCGGGATGAGCCCTTTCAAAGCTCTGTATGGACAAGACTGCCTAACACCATTAACTTGGTCCAACCCATTGATTAGGGTCAAGATGTCTAGACAGATGCTTGACGACATGGAGCAGCAGATGCAGTCAATCCGCAAGGATATAAAAACTACCCAGGATAGACAGAAGCAGTATGCAGATAAGAAGAGGTCAGGCAGAAAATTCGAAGAAGTAGATATGGTCTTCATTTGAGTATGCCCTAAAAGAAGTTCTCTATCTCTTGGAAAGTACAAGAAGTTCTCTCCCAGATATTGTGGGCCATATCTGATTACAAAGAAAGTAGGTGACTTAGCCTATAAATTTCTTCTACCTCCTCATCTCAAAGTACATAATGTATTTCATGTCAGCCTACTTAAGAAGTATGTACCAAGCCCGAATCATGTGCTTGATGATGAACTCTTAACTTCTTCAACCCAAGGGCAGATGGAACTCCAACCTGAAGAAATCCTGTTCAAGAGAAGGTTCTTAGGAACACAATTTTGAGAGAATTATTAATCAAATGGAAGTTCTATCCTTTTGAAGACGCCACCTGGGAGAATGAAGCCGAACTGATGTGGGACTATCCCCAGTTTGCGAGATGAGAACATCTCATGTTTTTCAAGTGGGAGAGGATGTAAGATTCCTCCCCAGTCCCTCAAGATGTCCAGTTTCTTCCCCTGTAATCAATCCCCTTTTCAGAATAATAAAAGATCTTGAATCTACCTGTTTTCACCTAGAGAGAGAAAATATTCTAGAGAGAGATAATTCAGTTTTTTAGATATCTTTGGATGGAAAAATATCCCTTCTTATTAAAATAAATTCCCCCAAAACAGAAGTTTAAAAAGAAATTCCTAAGGTGCATTAGAAATAAATTATAATGTGCACAAAAGACCTTAGCCTAAGGGCCCCTGTTTTCAGAAAATTTTGGATTAAGGTCCAAACAAAGGTTTGACATGCCAATGAGATTAATCCAAATGTAGGGAGGAGATAAATGGAAGAATAAAAGAAAAACCCCCCAAAAATGAGTAAATACTCACATAAGATGAAGAGTGGACTAAAGACCAAAGAAACGAATTTAAAAACTGAATTTTGACACCTCAGTGTGGGGATCTCCCCTCATGAAGTAGGCGCCTTTTTCTCATCATTACCGCCAACTTTTAATCAATAAAATGAGATATTTTCATCTCTCCTCTCTCCTGTTTCAAATCTAGATCCAAAAAGTAAGCTGAACTAACCCAAAAATGGTCAAAAATTGACCAAACTAATCTGGAAAATTCTAGAATCAGTTTGCTTGGTTAGAGGCTCACTTTTTCCTATAAATAGAAGCCTCCCCCTTTTGTAAAAGCTTAATGGTGTTTATGCACTGTTACTCTACTCCTGTCCTGAGCCATCTACATTGAATTTTTTAATAATTCAATTGTTTTTTGCCTAATCCTCTCCAAAGTGAATTGGTGGCCACTATTGCTTCAAACAAGAGTAGAACCCTTAATCCCTCAAGCCAAAGGAGAGCTTACAAGGTCCATGTAAGCTAATTTTCTTACTTTGTTTATGAATTTTAATGAAAAAATCTATGGTTTTCTTGACTTTTATGTTTTGCAAATGATTGAATTAAATTTAAATGCTATGCCTTTGATGAAAAGGCCACCCCCTTCTCTTCTTTACATTCTAACCTTTCTTAGTCCTAGAAAGATTAACTAAGTGATTAATTAAACTCTTCTTATTGTTTACTCTCAATATTCTCCACTTTTGGATGAAGAGCAGCTGATGGCCAGATTCATTCAAGGGATGAACGAGCCATTGGACACTTTAGTGAAAAATGCCAAACCAGTCTCAATGGCAGAAGCTGTCAGAATGGCAAAGGACTTTGCCAAAGCATTTGTTGTTAAGATCCCGCCGAAGACTGCACCCTCAAACTTTAAAAGTTTCCGAACCCCGGGAAGTTCTTCAAACTTTCCACCCCCCAAAGAGGCAGCAAGGCCCTAATCAAAATCAAGATGCTCGGAAATTCAAAAGTGAAGCAAGACCCTTCCCTTAGAACACTTTCTCAGGAGCCCCACCTCTTTCAAGGATTCAGAGGGATGAGCTTAGAAGTCAAAACAGGTGTTTTGGGTGTTAGGGTTTCGGTCACTAGCTTAAAGACTACCCGACTCCTGCCATGTCAAGAGGACAGGGAAGTTAAGGACCCAGAGTGCAGAGACCAGCCCCTTCGTATCAGTCAAATCAAGCCGTCTCGCCAAAATCATTGCAATCCCAGGAGGACTCCAGCTCAACCATCCGCCTCTATTCAGAGTAATCTCAGAACTCCCTCTCCCAGAACTAGGGTAACCAAATAGAAAGAGTTCCGCCCCAATCTGCAACAGCTAGAGCAGTTATGATAGCAGCCAGAGCAGTTAAGATAGCAGAAGTAGTGGAAGAGGAAAGAGGTCAGATTTATGCCGCGATTGAAAACCAAGGGCCAAATTGTCAATTTTCTCTCATCCATGCTCCAGCTGAGTATAAGGGTAAGCCATTTAAGCTTTTGATTGATCAATACTCATTCATTTATTTCCCCAGGATGCTTGCGTAAGCTAGTCTTAGAACAAAAATCAGGGAAACCTATGCAAGTTGAATTGGCCAATGGGAAGATTCTTTTCACTCACCATGAGATAGATCGTATTCAGTTTAATCTAGATGGGAATGTAACTAACTACCAGTTCAGAGTCTTACCTTTGGGAGTTTTTGACGCAATCCTTGGAATGGATTGGCTCGCATAGACTACTGAAAGTAATTCCAGGTGGACAGCATAATTCCTCTCATGCATTCTGAGTTTTCGGGATTCATAGACCACTGCATGACCTTCTTGCATGAGTGCACCTCCCAGGGCAAAACCAGTTGCATCAGTTACTACCTCAAAGGGTAGAGAGAAATCTGGCAGCTTCAGAATGGGACTGGTTACCAAGGCGGTCTTCAGCTTATCAAAAGCACTCTGGCACCTGGCAAACCACTGAAATGGGAAATTCTTTTTTAGAAGGTTAGTAAGGGGGGAAGCTATGAGAGCATACTTTGGTATAAAAATCCTATACCAACCAGTTAATCCCAAGAATCCTTTGACTTCTTTCACTGTCTTTGGTTCAGGCCAATCTATGACTGCTTGGACTTTTGCAAAATCTGGAGAAATTCCATCTTTGGATACCAGAAAGCCCAAGTATTCAACGTGGTCGGCAGAGAAAGTGTATTTGCTCTTTTGGCAAAGAGTTGGTGCTTCCTTAAAATCTCAAGAACTTTTCGGACATGAGTCTCATGGTCAGCTGCATTCTTTGAGTAAATCAGAATGTCATCGAAGAAAACTAGAACAAAATCATCCAAGTATTCTCTGAGGATATCCTGCATTAGGCGATTGAATGTAGCTAGGGCATTAGTTAATCTAAACGGCATGACAGTAAATTCATAATGCCCATAGCGAGTATTGATGGTGTTTTCGGTATATCTTGATCATTGATCCTGATCTGGTAATACCCGGATTTGAGATCTATCTTTGTGAAGATCTAGGCTCCATTTAGCCTATCTAGAAGCTCATCAATTCTTGGGATAGGATACTTATTCTTAACTGTCAGCTGATTTAGACCTCTGTAGTCCACAGAGAGTCCACACAGAGTCTAAGCGTTCCATCTTTCTTTTTCTGAAAGAGAACTGTCAGCTGATTTAGACCTCTGTAGTCCACACAGAGTCTAAGCGTTCCATCTTTCTTTTTATGAAAGAGAATTGGTGCACCCCAAGGTGAAACATTGGGTCTTACAAACCCTTGTTCTAACAGCTGTCTAAGCTGTTCCTTGAGTTTGATGGCTTTAGGAACTGGCATTTTGTACGTGTGCACGGCTACTGGCTGAGCTCCGGGGGTCAATTCAATCACATGATCTACTTCCCGAATTGGAGGCATTTCAGTTAGCTCTGCTGGGAATAGATCATCAAATTCATTTAACCACCATTCTGGTTCTTTAGTCTTAAGCTTTGAGTCTATTGGGTTCATTTTGACAACATAAATTTGCTGCTTCTTTCTAAGTCCTTTCAGCAACCTAGAAGCTTTTACTAACTGAAGGTCCGGGGATCCGGAAACTCCAGTTCCTTGAACTTTGTTCCCGTGAAGTTCATGGAAGGAAATGGTTCCATTGTGACAGTGTATGTTAGCTTGATTTTTGTGGAGCCAATCGATTCCAAGGATCCCGTCAAAAACTCCCAGAGGTAATACTTTGAACTGACATTCGGTTACATTACCATCTAGATTGAACTGGATAAGATATGTCTCATGGTGAGTTAAAAGAGTCTTCCCACTGGCCAATTCAACTTGCATAGGTTTCCCTGATTTTTGTTCTAAGACTAGCTTACGCAAGCATCCAGGGGAAATGAATGAATGAGAACTGCCTGAATCAATCAAAAGCTTAAAAGGCTTACCCTGATATTCTGCTGGAGTATGGATGACTGAGAACTAACGGTTAGGTCCTTGGTTTTCAATTGCAGCAGCAAAGATCTGCCCTCTTTCCTCTTCTACTACATCTGAAATTGTGACTGCTCTGGCTACTGCTCTGCAGTCTGAGAGGCGAAAGTCTTTCTCTTTGGTTACCCCAGTTTTGGGAAGGAGTTCTGAGGTTATTCTGGACAGAGGCAGATGGCTGAGCTGGAGTTCTTCTCGGGTTACCCTGGCTTGGGCGAGACGAACCTTGATTAGACTGGTATGAAGGGGTTGGTCTCTGAATTCGGGGTCCTTGACTTCCCTGTCCCCTTGACATGGCAGGAGTTGGGCAGTCTTTCAGTTGGTGACCAAAACCTTGGCATCCAAAACATCGGTTTTCACTTCTGAGTTCATCCTTCTGATTTCTTGAAAGAGGTGGGGTTCTTGAGAAAGTATTCTGGGGGAAGGGTCTTCCTTCACTTCGGAATCTTCCTGCATCTTGATTGTGATTCGGGCCTTGCTGCCTCTTCGGGGGTGGAAAGTTTGAAGTACTTCCCTGGGCTTGGAATCTTTTAAAGTTAGAGGGTGCAGGCTTTGGCGGGACCTTTACTACAAAGGCTTTGGCAAAATCCTTTGCCATTCTTACTACTTCAGCCATGAACACTGGCTTGGCATTTTTGACCAGTGTGTCCAAGGGTTCGTTTATTCCCCGAATGAACCTAGCCCCAAGAGTTGTTCTTCATCTAGAGGGTGAATATTTGAGTAGAAGAGTAAAGGCCTGGTGATATTCCTCGATGGTTTTGCTTTCCTACTTTAGCTCTAAGAATTCGTTCATTTTGATTTGCAAGTTTTCAGTTTTGATTTTGTTTGAAAACCATGAATAATCTTAAATCCGTATCCCAATACTTCTAGGTCCAGGTCTGAATTCCAAACAGAATTCCTAGAAATTCTGTTAACTTGATCCTCAGATCAAAATCAAAAGTCTTAACGTAGTTTCAGATTCGGTGGGGGATTTGAGTACATTTTTCCTGAACTAGGTACATCGTCATTGATTGAATACTGATGAAGGAATTAAGTCTTGGTCAATGGTCTGAATCAGAGTTTGGGTTTGGAAAGGTTCTTCCTAAACTATCTTTCTCGAAAGGTACTATTTCAATTTCTCTTTTTCTAAATTTCGTTCGACGAATATTTGCTTATAGATTTCTAACACATGAATTTCTTATGAGGAATAAAATAATCATTTATCTCAATCTCCGACTTCGATAGTTTATTTGAATTTTCTCATTCCCATCTTAGTGAATATGAAATGGTAGAATTTCCTCTCACATATTATCTGCTTATTCATTTTTCCAATTTTTACGAAAATTAACAGAGGATTAAGGAGAACCCCTATTTAATTTTAAAGATTCTATATGCATCTAATTATGCATGAAATCCAATTCTGATGAAAGTCACACTTTTATCATCATAAAAATCATTTATGATGAAAATCACTCTTTTAATATCAAAGAATTTCTTTTATGCATATGTTTATACATACAAATCATTTATGATGAAAATCACTCTTTTAATATAAAAGAATTTCTTTTATGTATATGTTTATGCATAAAAATCATTTATGATGAAAATCACACTTTTAATATAAAAAATATCTTTTATGCATATGTTTATGCATAAAAATCATTTATGATGAAAATCACACTTTTAATATAAAAAAATATCTTTTATGCCCCATTTATGCATAAAAATAATTTATGATGAAAATCACACTTTTAATAAAAAAAATATCTTTTATGCACCCATTTATGCATAAAAATCATTTATGATAAAAATCACACTTTTAATATAAAAAATTATCTTTTATGTCCCATTTATGCATAAAAATCATTTATGATGAAAATCACACTTTTAATAAAAAAAATATCTTTTATGCACCCATTTATGCATAGAAATCATTTATGATGAGAATCACACTTTTAATATAAAAAATATATCTTTTATGCTCCATTTATGCATAAAAATCATTTATGATGAAAATCACTTTTAATATTAAAAAATATCTTTTATGCATATGTTTATGCATAAAAATCATTTATGATGAAAATCACACTTTTAATATAAAAAAATATCTTTTATGCATAAAAATCATTTATGATGAAAATCATTCTTTTATGATCAAAATAAAATTTCAATAAGCTTCCTTCTATACATAGAATTTAATCCTAAAGAAAGTAACACTTTCTTTTTATAAAATATTTTTAGTAAGCATTTTTCTATACCTAGGATGAAAAGTAACACTTTAAGAATACATATACAATGGAAATTACTCTTTTTGAATAAAAAGTAAAACTTGTTTTTCACAATTTTAGAAAAAAATCGCCATAACCTCCTTTGTATGGCTGACCATTTTTCAATTTTTAACTCTTTACAATTAATTATAAGTTCTCCAAGAGTATTTAAATCATTCTAATGTAAACATTTTCTACTTTATCAAAGAGAAACATTATGAAAAACTTGATTTTTATTCATTAATCATTCATCTAGGATAAGAATGGTTGGATTTACTAAAGAAGAGAGGGGAATGCCTTTTTTCAATGAGGCATAACATCATTTTCAATTTAGAGAAGACAAAAATCATAAAAAACCATAAAAACCATAAAATGAATAGAAAAGAGAAGAATCTCCAACTTACGAAGGAATTTGAGAGCTTTCCTTTGGCTTGATAGTTTGAGGGTTCTACTCTTGTTTGAAACAAGAGTGGCCACCAGTCTTTAGAAGAGGGAAGGTCAAAAAAACTAATGAATTATGAGTAAATTCATAGTTTTCTGGCTCTTGGGAGAAGTAGGGTAACAGTGCAAAAACACTATTAAGCTTCAACAAAGGGGAAGGCTTCTATTTATAGGAAAAAGTGAGCTTCTAACCAAGCCAACTGATTCTAGAATTTTCCAGATCAGTTTGGTCAATTTTTGACCATTTTTTGGTTAGTTTAGTCCACTTTTTGGATCTAGTTGAAATAGGAGAGAGGAGAGATAAAAATATCTCATTATTTGGGAGTTTAAAACTCTCCCACACATGTGAAATAGGCACCTCCTTCATGAGGGGAATTCCCCCATACTGAGGTATCAAAAATGCATCATTTCACCTAAATATCTCTCTTTTTTAACTATTAACCTTGTCCTTAGTCAACTCTTCATCTTATGTGAGTATTTACTCATCTAGTAGACCTAGTTTGCATGGAAAGTTGTGTTACCCTCTGGTATATGTAACCCCACAATCGTGCAGGCCTAACTTCCCATTCCTCCTCTTCACAAGTTTAGCCATATTTAAGTGCAATGTTTGATGTCTTTGTTTGATTTTTTCTTATCTAACCTTCTCTTAGGCCTCATTAATCCCCAAGAGTTATTCTTTAGTTAAGGGCCCATAATGGTGGAGCTTGTTGCCATTAATGAAAGTCTCCATTTGGACACCTTCCATAGTTTCTAAGTGCATTGCACTGCTCTTAGAGAATTCAACCATGTTGTAGGGTCCTAGTCCACAAAGTTTTAGGTTCTTTTTTCCTTTTTTGATGTTATACACCAACGATAGGTCACCCATAAGAAACTTGTGTTTCTTCACTTTTTATCACGTTTCTACATGTTGGCAACAAATCAATGCTTCCTTTGGCACTTCTCTATCCACATCCACATTATTGCATATAGCCTTGCCTCATCCAACTCTACCAATTGTTGAGCTAGATCATGTCCATTTGAAGATTAGCTTCTTTTGTTTCCCTTAGTGTAGGGATCAACAAGTCAATAAGGGTGATAGCATCTAGGCCATAAATAAGGTGGAAAGATGATGTGGAAAGATGATGTGCTAGGTACAAGTTTATAAGCTATACAATAATTCCAACGAGTACTTGAAAGCTTTTAGTCCCAGTCTATGCATGAGACTTCAACTAATTTTGTGAGGATTAAGAAAAGAACCTTGGTGTTACTTTCATCTTTTCCGTTCTCTTGTGGTGGATAATAAGGTGTTGACTTCCTATGGATTACCATGAATTTATCCAATAAAAAGGCCACTACCTCATTTAAAAAGTGTGTCATGGACAATTTCCAATGGATAACCAAATCTAGTGATTATATTTTCATAAAGAAACTTTGTCGCTTATGTGTCGGAGAAGTCTACCTCTATAGCTGGTCCGAACACACCACCGTTGTGAGGGCTCTATAAACTAGCACCACAACACCAGCACAACACAAATCCAGAGCACCAATGAACTCAGCTACTATCCCCTAACCTTTTGCTGACACAGTCAAACACCTCCAAACCCCTCAAACTGATTCAGCCGACTCCACCAGTTGTCTTCCCATGTTAGATCATCTAACCTCCAATAGCTCTGATCTTCACTCCTAAGCCCTTAATTGACCTTAGCTAACACCCAGCTGACACTCAACTGATCAAATTTTGATTGTAAACTAAATCAGATAGCTGTTGCTAACCCCAGTCAGATATATGACCCCTAAGCTCCCAAAAAAGTCCTCCAATATAAGCAAACTTTAAATTTCTTGCTTCAAAACTTCACTGATCCTATCAACTCTCCCTTGCTGACTTCTTGTTAAGTGAAATCTGACTAGCTATCTTGGGTGACTCAACTCTGAGTCAGATCTCACCACTCTAGTGCCCTCTAACACTTCCACTCCCTCAAAAACCTGACTAGCTATCTTGGGTGACAACCCTGAGTCAGATCTCACCACTCTAGTGCCCTCTAACACTTCCACTTCCACTCTAGTGCCCTCTAACACTTCCAATTCCTATCAACTCTCCCTTGCTGACTTCTTGTTAAGTGAAATCTGACTAGCTATCTTGGGTGACTCAACCCTGAGTCAGATCTCACCACTCTAGTGCCCTCTAACACTTCCACTCCCTCAAAAACCTCAAATCCCACCAAGACTCAACTCCACAGACTTAAGGCTGACATCATCTGACTGTCTACTAACTCTGGACCACTTTCCCCTTCAATTCTACAAATCTAATTGCTGCTAATTGAAATCTGACAGTAGTTAGACAAAAACCCTATATCATTTCCTTTCAACCCTTCAATTCTGCAAATCTGACTGGTGTTGCTGAGACTAACTGAAATCTAACAGTCATAAAAAAACCCTATATCATTTCCTTTCAACCCAAAAATACCATATCTACCCTTGTATACTCTCAACAGACTCTTATTAATACTCAGCTGACCCTAGTTGACACCTTGCTGAATCAGCCTTCACCTAGACCACCATCCAACCCACAACCAATCCAACTGACTTCCGATAGTTCTCTAATCATTAGAAAGATTTTAGAGGCTTCAAACAAGACAAGATCCACTCTTCTTACATCAGTTGACTAATCCAAATACACAGCTGACTCCTGTCAGGTCTTGCTGACTCAAAATTTAAGCTTATTGACTCATATCTGATTTAGCAAACCTCAGACGCTCACTCACACATGAATTCTCTCAACAATCTCAAAGCAATCAACATATACTAGAGCCTAAACAACTCTTCAATCAAAACCATAGGGAACCTTCTGCATATAGATGATAAAAAGAGCCATTCTCAACAACAACCTTGAGACCTAGGGTTTAAACAGAAAAGAAAGATCATTAAGTACAAAGGGATCCTCCACAAGTATATCCCAGAAAATCTCTTCAAACTCTTTCTTCGATTCTACAAGAACCAATATCAATGAACACTGCAACCACACCCTACAGGTCTTCATCTTCCAACAAAGTAGAAAACTGTTAAGCAAATCCTTGGGCTAGTCCAAGTTCTAATGGAGCTACAACTCCCAGAGATCCTAGGACACCACAACCTCCTACAAGACCCTCTATCTCCTTTGCACTCTCTGCTCTGAACAAACCCAAGCTTTCCCACACAATTCCCACCTCTTCACAAGACGATCACTATCGTCGCAAACAACGACCTTCAATCCAAAACAAACCAAACAGAAAAACCCTCCAAAAAGCTTCCACGCGGCTTCTACACAATCCCCTATGTGCTTCCTTGTCACTACTCTCCATTCCCTATGCATGTAGAAGTTCCTCCTTCACTTAACTGTACTGACAAACGATTAGTTATTTTTAGAAGGTGGCCATGCAAAGACCACTTATTTCCTAAGGTTCTACCCATACTCTACGGGCTTATTCTTATTCCTAGGGTTTGGGTAGGCACATGTTTTGGGCACTAGGGTTTGGACACACAAAAAGACCCATCATAGTTTGCCCAACCCCCCTTGGTTAGAGCATTCTCAACCACATATTCTAGCAAAAACCTTCTTCAAACACTGCTAACTCCAGCTCTTACTAGCTTATTCATATGACCACATCAAACTAAGCCTCCACCTGGATCAAACATAAAACTAGGATGCAAACCATGTGTCTCATCCACATACTCCACCCCTCCTAGGTCAAATGGCATGTCCATGGCCATTTCATATATCATGTCTACATCAATATAGCTTTTAGCACCTTCTTGACTGCCCTGTATGTCCAAGACATCATCCATAGACATCGATGGCACATCAAACACTAGTGGGCTCTCATAAAATCCCATGGATCATCTTGCCTCAAAACATTCTGATTTAGCATATCAGGGGAGTCCACAGAAGCATTGAGCGCATCATCTAAGAAATTGAAAATAAGGTTATCATGTACATCATTCTCCACAAACTCTTCAAGTACTCTCTCCACCACTACATCCTCAATACTTTGTAAGCACATATTGTAAATACCAAGGCTCAAAAACCCCTCCAGTGCATCATCTAAAATAGTAATCAAGTTTTCATCCACCTTTGGCTCATTTCCCTGCATATGAGACCCCAAATACTTTTCTTGCTCTATCTGATCAAGACCCAACACCTCATGAACATCATCCAAATTATCCTTCTGGCACACAGAAGAAGCATAGACCTGCATGGAATCCATATCAATACATGTGAAATCCATGAGATCATCGCCCAAGATTGCATCAAGCTCAGCATGATTCACATCATCTACACTCTAGACCTATTCCACCATACTTTCATCACACATGTCCAACTTCACACAAACAACATCAACCTCATTAATCTATGAATACTGATGGCTCATAATCCCGAGAGACTCTTCTGACACTGCATTATCTAGAAATATGTCTAGCTTCTCATATGTGTCTCGGTCGGCTATGAAACTTGTATCAACACCCTCATAACATGTGTGCAAATCCATGTACATAGCCTTAAGATGCATCCCCTCACTATTATTCTCATTGATCTCATGATGGTTACCACTCCCTGATGAAAAATCTGACATCATTTGGATTTCCATTTCCATAGGCATCCCTTCGTGTAGATAAACATAAGGCTCCTCTAGCCCAACCTCTGCACATAGTGGCATAGACAAGCCCAAAAAGGTCTACATCTAGCTCTAACAATTGGGCCTCTTCCCCATCATCTTCTGAGCTAACTTCTTTAGTTTCTAAATCTTCTGTAGAGTTGGTTTCTTCATCCTCTTCCTCTGATGTACTGCTATCCTGAATCAGGTCCTTCCCTTGGCCATATCATACCAAACTTGTCTTCTCACAAGCTAGTCCAACCCCAAAATCAGATGTCCCCTCCACCAGCTTGTCCTGCCCTCATAGATATCAGCCATGGCCTCCCAATAATTAGTGGATATGCTTTTGACTTGGTTGGCATCACATGGACACCCAATTCAGCTTCCTGTCCTAAAACATTTACCTATAGCTTCTTCACAATTCCTAGACATCTAACCGTTGTGTTGTTAGCCATTTTGACTCTGAATTCAAAGGGTGCACTTACCTTCAATCTCAAAGCTTCCATTGTCTACTATGTCATCACACATACATGTGCACCACCATCTATATATACTTTTGAGACTCTATGCTTATTCACCCAAGCATCCATAATTGGCAAATAATCCCTATCCCCTTTCATTTGCACTACATTAATCTGATTTCCTCCCTTCTTCTCTTTCCTAGAGCCTCTGGTGCTGACCAGCTTACTCCACATTCTCCTAAGTGCCTGGGTCATAATTGTAAGAGTTGGGGCCATGTCAAAGTAGCTCCTTTCTATTGAAAATCTCTCATCAGATCATACTCCTCCTCATCATGAGCACCTAAGGGAAAATCCTGTAATGTCTTCTAGACCTTGTCTTCTTCGTCTTACCTTCCTTGGGATGATCTTCCACATGCTTTCCCTTACTCCTCCTGGAAGGTCCTGGCTCATCCTCTAATTCTCTCATTAGCTAAAATGTCCACCTCTTCATCCATACTAATCAAATTCATCTCTCCTTATATAGGCCCATTCTGTGGCTACAAGAGCTGAGCCTATGGTACCTATTGATTTGGCATCTCCTCTTCCCTCCTGACATCCTATATGTCTTCTCTCCTAGGTGCCAAAGGATAGATATCACCCCCCATCCTCCTGGGGTAAAGGTAGTGAGGAGAAACGTGACCTCTTTCCATACAATTGAAACACTGAACATTCATGTTGGGTCCTCCTCTTCCCCCACCTCTCTCAAACCATCTATGTCTCCTACCCTAGGGGAATTTTTTCCTCCTTGAAATAGATTCAAATTCATATTCTCCATCTATTGAGTCAAATGGTTGATTCCCTACATAAGCTGATATATGACCACTAGGACCACTAGAGCAACTCTGCCTTCCTCTACTCTTCTCTCCCTAGGCATGGCTAGGCTTCCCTCTGCTACTAGAACCTCCCTTTGCTTCTGAGCCATCCTCTTCAACTTCCACACTTCCTCCTTGGCAATCCTCAAAGCTTCTTCAAAAGTCCTTGGCCTCTTCAGCTCCACTTTCTCCTTCATATCTATAAGGAGAGATTGAATAAGAATGTCCTTCTTAAGAAGAATAGGTGGGTGCTCTGTTCCCAATGAATTATCCCATCTTCCCCATAAATCTTCAAAGTGGTCTACAAACCTATCAAATATATCAGATAAGTTATGCTTTAAGCTTTGAATATCCTGCCATCATAAAGCATCCGGGGATTCACTCTACTTGTAATGCTGCATGAAAGCCACTTTAATATCCTCATATTTCTGACCGTGGTTTGGTTGGGCTCTCCATGTCTGCAACAACCGCCTTTCAACATCTCCTTTTAGCAGCATAGTTAGCAAAGTCAATTTTTCTTCATCCCTCTCCTTACTAAAGGTGAAGGCTGTAAGTCCCATCCCTGCCAAGAACTCCTTTGGATCTTCACCTACATGGCCATGAAACATCGGATATGTCATCATAGTAGCCATCTCAACTACTGAGACTTTCTCCAAGCTTGCAAGTAATCTGAAGGGTGATTTTAAAGCCTTCAGTGGGGGTGCAAAAATAATGATGTGTTGGGGCCTCTATAGCTTGTCCAAACACACCATCGTTGGGAGGGCTCTATAAACTAGCACCACAACACCAGCACAACACAAATCCAAAGCACTAATGAACTCAGTTACTATTCTCTAACTTTTTTTTGACACAGTCGGACACCTTCAAACTCCTTAAACTGATTCATTTGTCTCCACCAGTTGTCCTCCCATGTCAGATCTGACCTCCAATAGCTCTGATCGTCACTCCTAAGCCTTTAGCCGACCTCAGTTAACACCCAGCTGACCAAAAAAGCCCCCAGTTGTGCTGACACTCAGCTGATCAACTTCTAACTGTAAACTCAATTGGATAGCTGTCGGTGACCCCAGTCAAATATATGTCCACCAAGATCCCAAAAAGGTAATATCAACAAACTTTAAATTCCTTGCTTCAGAACTTTACTGATCCTATCAACTCTCCCCTGGTGACTTCCTATTGACTAAAATCTAACTAGCTACCTCAGCTAACTCAACCCCGAGTCAGATCTCACCACTCCAGTGCCCTCTAGCACTTCCACTCCCTCAAAAACCACAAATCCCACCAAGACTCAACTCCATAGACTTAAGGCTGATAGCACCTAACTGTCTTCTCACTTAGGAACACTTTTCCCTTCACTTCTGCAAATGTGACTGCTGGTGAGACTTACTAAAAATCTGACAGCAGTTAGACAAAAATCCTATATCATTTCCTTTCAACCCAAAAAGACCAGATCTACCCTTGTATACCTCAATTGACTCCTATTGATACTCAGCTGACCCTAGTTGACACCTTACTAACTTGAATCAACCTTCAGCTAACCTAGACCACCATCCAACCCACAACTAATCCAACTGACTTCCAACAATTCTCTAATTGTCATACCAGACTTTAGAGGCTTCCAACAAGACAAGATCTACTCTTCTATAGCATCAACTGACTAATCCAAATACAGAGCTGGATCTGACTCCTGTCAGATCCAGCTGGCTCCTGTCAAATCTTTGCTGACTCAAAATTAAGCTTAGTGACTCATACCTGATTTAGCAAACCTCAGACCCTCACTCACACATGAATCCTCTCAACAATCTCAAATCAACCAATATATACCATAGCATAAACAACTCTCCAATCAAAACCACGGGGAACCTTCTACATATAGATGATAAAAGAGCAATCTTAGGTAAGATATCTATTGTTACTAGAATGTGGAGCCAATTCTCATCTTCCCAAGCTTGGGAAGATCTTTATCATTGAAGTTTAGTTCTCCAGATGACAGATCATCATATTGGACTTTTTTTAAGTGACAAAATTCTAGCTTCCTCTTCTTCACTTCTATCAATGTGACTAAGTCCTCATCCTCTCTAGGATGCTTTTTAACTAGGTGGTGACTAAGTCCCCATCCTCTCTAGGATACTTTCTAAACTAGGTGTTTATAATTGGGTGATGACTCCAATTTCTACGATTGACCTTCATGGTCATTTCTTTTTTGCACAAATAAACATGGTTGATTCCCCAGTCATTGGATAATTCTAAGTTGTCTCATAAATGTTCTTCCTAGGATCACATTATAAGTCATAGGCTTTTTGAAGTCCATGACAACAAAGACATGATCAAAGGTTAGTCCACACGAGCCCATGGGCAAGGTAAGATTTCCATTAGCCAACTTGATTTTGAGGTTAGTGGAGGCAAGGGTTGGTAATCACCAACCCTCTCACTATCTTTTCATAGCTATGCTGACTCTTGTACCATCATTGTCTAGGATAATTGTGGATGTTTCGGTTCCTAGTCTAAATGGCAAGGTAGCATTTTCCAACTTGTTTATAGGCACGTCCTTATAGACCTTCCTAGGATTTTCTATCTCATTGCTCTCCTCAAATTCTGTGTCAAATTCATTGTCAAGATTTGAAACAAATCTTACATCCATCCATTCTCTCATGTCTAGCCAGAGATTGCAATCTCTCTCCAAGAATTCTCCCAAGGTGAGTGTGATCAGAGCGTAAAGAATAACACTCATCCCCATCGTATCTTTCTGTCTTTTAGGATGGCCAAAGATAGTTACTATGGCTATAGTGATTGCACCTTCTAAGCCCAAATAGGAGGAAAGGGTTTTTAAAGAATTAAGTCGAGACTCTTGTGGTCTCAGAGATGGTGAAGAGGTATAACTCTTGCCTTGTTTCAAAAGATAATTGTTCAAAAAGATACCCCTTCATGGATCCTGGGTCTTCCTGAGTTTTAGAATCTAGCCTTGTTGCATCAACAGGAGACCTAAATTTGCTTATCTTGGTAGCCTACTCGGTTACAAGCTTAAGAAATTTCCTTGGGGGGAACAACACACTTCCTTTCTTGGATCATTTAGCAATAGGATCAAGGGTTGTTCTGGGCACAAATTTATAGGAATTTGTTTGAACAACCCTTGGGGTCCTTCTTAGATCTGGGTTGCTTTCATCAATTCTTGAGCAGCCTTAAACTTGGTTATTTCATCAATGGGATTGGGGTACTGAGTCAATTTCTTCAGAAGTTTCAGTGGTTTAGTCCACTTAGGTCTTTGGGCTACATCCTTTTGAGCCACTAAGTGCTCCTTCCATCAAAGAAGAAGACTTTGTTTTCCTATCATCACTCTCAATGATTACATTGCCTTCTTTTTTAGCCCTAGCTATATATTCAACGCAGGGTTTTGACTTCTTACATTGTTTCCTCTTCTGTCCCTTGGAACTCTTTGTGGAAGTGTGAAAGATTCCATAACCTCTTTATCCATTGAATCGGATAATCTTGGACTTGGTTTAAGCCCATATAAGCACCATTGCATCCGTCAAGATTGGTGAGCTCCTCCCTTAAAAAACTTAACATGTTTAATTGTGTGGCGGGTGTCGGAGGTTTGTTAGGGCAATCTTGGATACTATGAGTTATCCAAGATTAACCACCACCTTGATAATTTCATTGTGGGTGGAGGAGGCTTGTTAGGGCAATCTTGGATAATTTGGCTTATCCCATAGTTTAAACATCACCTTGACAAAGAAGAGATATTTTGGGCAATTTCTACTGAGACTCGGTAGGGGCACTCCCTTTTAAGGTGTGCTTCTCCACAAGTGTAACAAGCTAATAGTTGGCTAGGGGTTGTACAATTCATCTCTCAAGCCCTAAAGCCCATTAGTTGCCCATGGCCATAAGTGTCATCTTGTAAATAGGAGTCAAAGTGTTATGCGACATCCTCAACAAATTCTATATTAGGTTCTGAAAATGGCATAAAATAGGAATGATACTTGGATGATATTTCTGGAGGCTCGGGCTATGGCACAAAAGTGTCAACAATGACATCTTCAATGAGAGGTCCAACTTCCATATGCCTCATGGGTGCCACACCAATAGGGGTGGCAAGTTGAGGTCCCAAAATGGGCGGAGGTGTCTCAAGCAATTTAAGGATTCCTCTGGTATCAGTAGAGGGCATGGGGTCTCCACTACCGACTTATGTGAAGTAGGGAGTACAAGAGGTTGTGGGTCACTATTGGGAGAATGCATACCCCAATTTGCTAAATTGTACTGATAATTTTGGGTATCATGACTAGTATATCTTCTGAAATAGCCACACCATAACCATGTATGGATATTTATTTCCAATGTGATTGCCCTCTCTCCTATCTCATAAGCTGTAGGATCCCTAGGGAGTACTTTTTATCCATCTTTTTGAGTATAGCAAAGCAGCCATGTCCTCACTCTTGCTTTATCTAATTTCTTACTGCTTGAAGATGTGCTAAGAGAGACTTCAAATGGGGCTTTTGATTTCTCACACCCTTTAGTGCCAAACATATTGTCATCAAAATCAATGGTGTCTATACAACACTCATTAAAGGTCATTCACCTCTATAAGTAAAGATAGTTATGCAAATTTTGGTCTCATAAACCTTTGAGAAACCAAAAAGATCAAACAAGTTTGGCTTGGTTTCTCGATTGTGCAATGTGAATAGTAGAATCTTATGCATCACGAATGTACTCCCATATAGATTGAATTTTTTGTAGTATTGTTCACAACAGTTGGTGGATTTGACTCCACTTGGGTCCAATCTTTGAGAATTCCACCCTAAAAGAATTTTCAAGACAACATAAGTAGCCTTGTAAGGAGGCTTAAGTGTTTGGAGCCAATGTCTAGATGCTCCTTCCAAGGTCACGTTGAAAGCTAAGATTTGGGTAGATTCATCCACAGCTCACACAATTGCCCAAAAACTTCTAAGCGATTCAATTTATCCTATGTGTGCCATCGTACTTGCTCATCAATCTGTGAACTTGTTGAGCTTTTGACCTATGTTGTTCCCGAGGTTCTCTAGCAGCAATCATTGTTGTCCTTGTCCTCAAACCTTGACCCATAGCTTTCGCAAATGCTAGCATTTCTAGAAAGATTCCTAGAGGGAATGATGGTTCAAAAGGAGACATTGGTGACATAGGAGGCACTACAGGGTTTAACAAAATTTTAGGCACATGAGGTGGAACAAATATAGGTCATCTTGATTAAGAAATGGTGGCCATTCTTGGTGGAGTAACATCCATACTATGCATGGGTATTCCAACAGATGCTCTGGGTCTTAGATTGGTCCAGTTTAAGGGTGTAGAATCCTTAAAGGTCCCAAATGTTTGTCTCAAAATAGATGGAGCCTTAGCAATGTTTCTCAAGATGTCTAAGGGCTTATCATTTAAGTGAGAAGTGTGGGTATGTCTCGACTCACTTAAATGTTCTCAAGATGTCTAAGGGCTTATCACTTAAGTGAGAAGTGTGGGTATGTCTCGACTCACTTAAATGTTAGCAAGTTCTAGCATGGTGGCTTGAAAGGCGAAAGCTTTTGCATGTGAGTAATCATCAACCACACTTTAGGGGGGTTGGGTTAGGCAAGAGAATCAAGTCTATCTAATAAGGCTCTCTCTAAGGAGTCAATGATTGGCAACCCACCCATTGACAGTAATGGAGATCCTCTCTCTTTCTCAACATTAACATGAATTGTTGGTATCTTCCCATGAGGATTTTTGGGTGGTAAATGTTTTCGAACGTGTCAATGTACATTCTAAAACCATCTTGGTCATTGAACCTTCTAACATTGGGGAAACCACCTTTTCTAGACCTACACCTTCAGGTTGCACAATCTCAAAGGTTTGGTGGTTGCCATCCACATATTCTAATTCGTGTGTGATTGGGTTGACTATCTATTGAAGGATGCCAATCAACCACCCATCAGTGGGCATAGAGGTCCCATGGGATGTCTATGATCCCTGTGGAAGGGTGTGTGCCTACATTGAAGGTCATTGTTTTGCCACTCAAGGAACGCAGTGATGTCCTTAGAACCTGGGGTTGCTCTAGGCCCTGCCTAGTTATTTAAAACTCCTTCATAGGTCTACCAGTCCCATTGGTTAGTCTAATAAATCCTCACTTGTGGACACAACAGGCTATCTAGGTCAAAGCAAGGTTCGTTAGGAGATATGAGGGGACCGATCAGGAATTGTTCAAATTTAGTTCTGCTATCTAACACTAGGAGCTCATCAACAAGAGCAATCGTGGTATCCCTATCCTCGTAAATAGGATTATCTACTAACATTATAACTTTTCTAGACCATAGGTGCATATGGCTTGGATTTCCAATTGCATAAAGTCTTGAGGTCAACGGAGGGGGTTTGGTCTCAATTTGGTATAGTCAAAGGGTAGAAGCATAAGCTTCTATAGGTCCCACCGTTTTGAATCTTGAAGGTTCAACAATTTTCATTCACCAAGTTGTTCCCCACTCTGTCAGGGGCTCTCAGGTTTTTTTCAATTATTTTTTAAAATTTATTGATTTGTTTTTGTATACTTATGCTCAGTGTGGGAAGCGAATTTATTGGTGTCTAAGTGTGTCTAAGTGAGTGTTAGAAAAATAATTTTAAGCTAAGCCATATGGTTCTCTTACTAAGTAAGCTCAAGTTTGTTTATAATATATTTTTGTGATTTTTCTATTATGTGTGTACAAATGTGCCTTATATTTGTCAATTATTGGTTAGCTCAAGTCAATTCTAAGGGGTCAAGAGTTAAGACTCTAGAGATGCGTTGTCCTATAGTTTGATGGTGGTCAGGGGCCTTGACAGAGGATCTAGGGGTATAGTTTTCTTGTGAGGAGTATTAGGAGGTTTTAACAAGATTAATAATCTAAGGGGTGATTTATGAGGGGGACATTGTGAGATGTAGGTTAGGGTAATCAAAAAGTTCGGGTAGGTGTGATCTAGACTGCGTTAGAGTCTTGATGAATAGGGTCTTTCAAAGTTAAAGGGTTTTACAAACCTTAGTGGAATGTAAACAATTCAACTCAGAGGTTTAAAAACCTTGATGGATAGGTGGCCGCCTCACTCACATTCCCCTAAGGTTCTACAACCTTAGTGTAGTGGGAATGGTCCAACTCAAAGGTTTAAAAACCTTGATCGATAGGTGTCACTTTTAGAAAGTCTATGTGAGCAAGGTGGCCACTATCAAGAAGCCTAGTGAAGTAGTCGTAGGTAGTGCCATTAGATGGCATGACGTGCAGTGATGGGCCAAGGTTGACAACATGAAGTGGCTCGCTATAATGTTCGGTTTGAAATTGGAGCAATTAACATGACACTTTCACAAATCTGAGGGGGTATAGAGACACACACACACTTACTGAGTGTGCCGGAAGGCTAGACACCTTAGTTGAGGTGGACAGCCTCCGAGAAGAGGCTGAGGGGGCGGTGCCACTTGTTGTTGTTGTCCTATTAGTGCTATGTTGGCTATCTTGAAGAGGTGGCACACAGTCATGTGGTTGCACCCTTACTTTGAAGATCATAGGAGGTGGATGATGCTTGTGAGCTAGAGGTGGAGTTGGCCAAGCAGGAGATGGGCCGAGGTCAAAAAGTGAGTACAGTGAGGTGAGATGAGGTGAGGCTAGAGTTATGAGGGGTGGTGACATGAGTGGAAAGTTAGTGAGGGAGGTGGCTAGAGGATTTTATGATTGAGACAAGGGGTGGTGAGGGATAAGGAGAGGTGTGAGATAAAGGTCTAAAACCTCAAAGCAAAAGGTTTTAAAAACCTTTTTGTCAAAAGTTGAGAAGGTTTATAAAAAAACCTTAATGTGAGGATGCTATTATAAAAACCGTAATATAGTGGGCGAGGAGGATGTTGGCAGCAGAACGAGAGAGGCGACAAGTAAGGCCTCGGAGCATGTAGAGGCAAAGCGAGAAGTGGTGAGCGTAAGGTGGGAGCAGCAGTGAGATGAGGAGAGGTTTTAGTCGGGAGATGAGCGGGAGGTGGAGGATCGTGAGTTGAAGTGAAGCAGCGGGAGGTTGGAGCTGGATGATGGGAGGCGGGAGGTCGATGGCCTGGAAGTGGGAGACGGCGGAGGAGGGCAGCTGGGAGGTCTATGGCCTGGAAGTGGAGTAGAAGTGGGAGGTGGTGGAGGCCGTGAGCTAGAGGTGGAGCAAAAATCGCAGATGGAGGGAGGGCAACCGGAAGGAAGGTGGCGATGCTGCGTGATCGAGATGACAAGGTGCCTGGCGTGAGGTGGTGCAAACGGCGGAAAGCACAAGGTGGAGGGTGTGAGGACGGACGACGGGATGTGGTGAGGCGTGAGGTGGGCACCGTGAACTAGACGGCCTGCGAGGCATTGAAACCGTGAAGACGGGGAAAGGTGGCTTACGTGGCACCCCGTAGGCCCGGTCACCCGATCAATGGTCGGTTTACGGGCCCATCTGTAGACATGTGTCCATAAAATGTTGTGGACATGTGTGCATTTCATGAGTGTGCGTGTGGTGCAGTGGATAGATGCTTCACTTTCCTTGGTAGGGACTTGTGTTCGGATCTCAGCAAATGCACGAACATAAGGACATGTGTCTATACCTCTTTTGCGCCACGGTCTAGACCGAGGTGGTCACTGGCTAGGTGACCGCCCGTGCTGGGGCCCGCGGGGTGCCACCTATCGCGGACCCTGAAATTTAACATAAACCGAGAAAGGTGAGGTTGAAGGTTCATGAAGAAGACGTCCGACAGAAAACCTGCCATGAGGTGGGAGACCACTCTACTTAACAGATTTATCTCGAAAAGCTTATGTGAATCTTATGTGCTTTACTCCTCCTATAGATGAGACCACTCTACTTAACAGATTTATCTAGAAAATCTTGATCTGCCCAATGGACATGCTAGTTAAAAATGCTCAGCCATACTCCATCAAAGAAGCTGTTCATATGGCAGAAGATTTCACCAAGGCCAATTTCACCTAAGAGATCTTTGACTCCAACAAGAAGCCAAAGTTTGGCCAAGTGAAAGAAGAATAGAAGTCAAGAAACAAATGGGAGTTATCAAGGTCCTATACCTGGGAGATAAGATTCTCATGTGTCGATGGATCTATTCATTAGCTCAAGAGGGAATAGAGTGGCACATCATGAGCGAATGTCCCAATACACCTATTTTGGCTTACCCTGTGCCAAGTGTTATGAGACCATGATATTAAAGGCCTACAAGATCAGTGCAAAGCAATCAAAGACTAGTTGTGTCTAGCCCAAGTGACCAAGGACCATCACCCTAAAATTAGGAAAATCAAAGGAGAAACTTCCTATCTCAGTGCTGCCTCAAGAGCTATCACTATTACTTGACCTAGAAGATGAAGAAAAAGTGAAAATTCATGCTACCATTGAATATTAAGGACAAAATCGGTATTTTTCTATTATTCAAGCACCCCCTTGCAAGCTATCAAGGTAATCAATTTGAGTAATTAATTTGAGCTTTTAATTAATTCTAAAAGTACACATTCTTTTATTTCGCTTGGTTTCTAGCAAAACTTAGAATTGTATCAAAGCTAGGGTAAACAAATACAAGTCAAATTGGCTAATGGGAAGTTACTCCTCACACGCCATGAGACGGACAATCTCCAGTTCTCCTACAAAGAGAGCTTACAAAATAGCTATTCCCAAAGTGATCAAGCTTAAGGAGCAACTAAAGGCAACCCTTGGAGCAAAAATTTATTCAACCAAGTATATCCCCATTGGCTCCTCGAGATACAAATGATATTGAAAAGGCCATCGTCAAAGTAGACAAGCTTAAGGAGCAACTAAAGGCAACCCTTGGAGCAAAAATTTATTCAACCAAGTATATCCCCATTGGGTCCTCGAGATATGAATGATATTGAAAAGGCCATCGTCAAAGTAGACAAGACAATAGCTTTTGTGAAGACAAGGCCTGGAGTAACATAACCAATTAATTGCGCCAGTTCTCTTTCATTAGAAGAAAGAAGCGCCAGTTCTCTAGCAATGCTAAAATTGCTAGAGTTTGGCAAACCCTTTGAGGTACAATTGGTGGGATTCTTATATAAGAAGGGGGGCCATTAGTATACGAATCATGGAAGCTCAAGCCCCATGAGAGAAATATAGCACTTATGCTTTGAAAATGTGGAGGCACTATCTTCTTGGCTAGAGATTTACTTTAGGAACTGACCACAAAAGCTTAAAGTGGATATTTACCCAGAGTGACCTTAGTATGCATCAAAGGAGGTTGATGCAATTATTGCAAGAATTTGATTTCAAAATTAAATATAAATCAATGAAGGAAAATGAAGCTATGGATGTTCTTAATTAAAAAGTAACTTTGCTTGCCATAACTGTGAAGCAAGATGACTCAAGCACTGAATAAGGTTCAAGGGTATAAACTTGAGGATGGATGCTTGTATTATAATTACTTATGTATTCCAAGCAAAATCAACTTCAAGAAACGGATTTTGGTTGAAGCTCATGAAATCCCAATTGCAAGGCATCCTTGATTCATAAAGACATTCGCGGGACGACGGTCAAGAGGAATTCTTCTCACCAAGATTGAAAAGGGATATATTGAACTATGTTTGTCAATGCCTTACTTGTCAAAGGATTCAAGCTAAGAGGATAAAATTGCCTAGGAAACTACATCTCTTGGATATTCCGACAATGAAGTGGGAGTGCATAAGTATGGATTTCATTACCAAACTACCACGGATATGATTCTAAATTTGCACTACTCAACAGATTGATAAAAGTTACACATTTGATTCCCATAAAGAAGACTTTCATTGCATTAAATATTACCAAGGTATTTTTAAATGAGATTTTTAGACTTCATGGATTACCACACAAAATACTAAGTGATAGAGATGCAAAATTTACTTCACGTTTTTGGACATCATTCTTTAAAGCGGTAGGGACTTCCTTGGATCATAGTATAGCTTATTATCCGAAGATTGGGCAAAAGAGAAAGAGTTAATCAAGTCATTGAAGATACTCTCAGAGATTTGTGTGGGTGAGAACCAAAGAGATGGTTGAATTATCTCCATATGGTGGATTTTGCATATAATGCCTCTCATTACCGTAGTATTTAGTGTGAGTCCTTTCAAGGCTCTATATGGTCAAGAATGTCTTACTCCTCCTTAAATTGGTTAGACCCACTAATTAGGTTAGCAGTCTCAAAATAAATACTTGATGAAATGGATAAGTCTCTATTTAGTGTGAGTCCTTTCAAGGCTCTATATGGTCAAGAATGTCTTACTCCTCCTTAAATTGGTTAGACCCACTAATTAGGTTAGAAGTCTCAAAATAAATACTTGATGAAATGGATAACTAAATGGAATCAATAAAAAGAAGGGATATTAAGGCTGCTCAAGACATACAAAAGCAGTATACTGATTCGAAGAGATCCAGTCGCGTGAATTTGCAGAAGATGATATGGTCTTTCTTCTTGTGTACGACCCAAAAGGATTTCTATATCCTTGGGAAAATGCATGAAGTTGTCACCAAGGTATTGTGGGCCATATGTCATCACAAGGAAGATTGGAGATCAAACATATGAGCTTCTTCTTCCTCCCTATCTTAAAGTCCACATGTTTATGTCAATAGCCTATTAAAGAAGTATCACCTAAATCCTGAGCACATTTTAGAGGATGATCAAATCATCATGCCAATTCAAAGATGTATAGATTCATGACCAAATGAGATCTTGGATATTAAAGAAAAACATCTAAGGAATAGAATCTTAAGGGAATATCTAGTAAAAGATCCAACCTAGGAGAAAGAGGAGGATCTAGATAGAGGCTATCCCTAGTTCTTGAGATGAGGACATCTCGATTCTTAAGTGGGGTAGAATGTAAGATCCCTCTTGCACTTTATAAATATGAAAAAATCATGTATCCTTTTTAGTGAGAGAAATATAATTATAGCATGTAAAAAGATATTAAAAGTGTAAATTTTTGTTGGACTCTAAATTATTTAGACTCTAAATCTAAATTATTTAGCATGTGAAGGTAAGATGTAGGTAGGTGCACCATGTTTTTCAAAATTTAAAAAAACTAAATTAAACCTTCAAGGTCTAGGTACACATGTGCGTGCAACCCTATTATTATTAAATGATAAAATGAATACAATATAATTTGAAAAAATAAACTCCAAAAATGAGTCAAATGTATGTCATTTACCCCTATATAGACATCCAGTTATGAATCCCCCTCAAAAAATAAATATAAAACACTTAGACTAAGGTGTGTGCACAAAATAAACAAGTGACTGGTTAAATCACTCCAAGGTTTGGGAAAAACCATGGTTTTATTAAAACAAGTGGTAAAAGGTTAGTAGTTGGTGGGAAAGCTCAAATCATGGTATTTATGGATGGTTTCTAGGTTTGCATGGTGATTTGTGAGCATGCATGAGAATGAGCATGGTGATTTCTAGGTTTGCATGGTGATTTGTAAGCATGGATAGTTTATGGGTTTGCATGGTGATTTGTGAGCATGCATGAGAATGAGCTGTGCACTTTTCCATTAGTTCATCAAAAAGAAAGGGTGAGTTCACTAACCTTTAGCCACAAAAATAGATGGTGTGCATGGTACGCATGACCCATGAGACTCCTAAGCCACACCTTTAGCTAGTCTTGGGTGCATATATAGACTTGTAAGGCCTAAAAACCTCCCTAAGAAACTAGAAAAATGTAGGGTGCACATATAAACTTGTAAGGCTATAAAAACCTCCCCCGAAAACTAGAAATCCCCAAATTTTTCTATAGAGTTTCAAGCTCTTTATTACACTAAAACCCATGCACAATAGCCCATACTTGCACCTTGGGCACATCTAATCACTATCTAGTTCTCATTTATACCTAGTATAGTCAAATTAGGAGATTATGCAACCTTAGGAGTGTTTTCAATTCTTGGAGTTCTTGAGGGTTATGCAAGCCTCTTCAACCTTACAACACTCTACTACAAGTACTATAAAGCACTTATCAAGGTACTTGATGTCCTTTTTGCTCAATTTTATCAATTTATTTCTATTTTGAGTGGATTTCCTTGTTTCCTATTGATTTAAAATTGTTTCTATATTTTTTATAATCAAGCTTCAAGTAAGACCTTACAAATATTAGGAATTAGATTAATGCTATAAGAATCCATTTACCCTAATCTGTGCATTAAAAAATCAGTAGGAATAGAACTATTCAAATTGAATTTAGTTTAGAAAATGATTTAAATACAAGATTTGCTCCTAAACCCCTAAACTTGTGGCCAAGTTAATTTTAGACTTGAACCTTAATATACACAAATTAATGTATTAGTCTTATAAGTAGTAAAAAACTGTGAATCTATGCCTAGAATATTGGGAAATTGAATTAGTATAGGAGATCCAAAATTTTAGTGATCAATAATTAAAAGTATAAGGGGATGTACAAACCTTAGCCTAATTGATTAGCCTAGGTTACATGGAAAAATTTTAACCATAGAATGAAAGATTTTCTTAAGGGTAAAAATATCGCTCTTTTGCATAATGAAATAGATATGTTTAAAAGCTAAAAATTAAGATAAGTTTCTTCCAAATTATAGTAGTAGGAAGGATATAAATTCTTACTGTACCTAGTTGTGCACACGAAGTGTAAATTTTATAAAAGTGCACACATTATGTACCGTCATTAAATGCATATAAATTAGGGAATGGTTAAAAAAATTATAGTAGATGTATTCTTCTAGAGCAAACTAGCTTTAGGATAAATTGGAGAAAATAATCAATGACTGGGGTCTAAATTAAGGGGTCCACACAGATTAAAGGTCCATGTTAGGATAAAATACACCGTTAGGAAAATTTGAAAAGAGTTGGGCATGTGCAACAGTGTTGAACCTTCATGCAAATACACATAGAAAAATAAAGTCACTCTATTTTTTGATGAGCATTGATGTGCAGGATTAACAAAAAAAGATAGATTTTTAAGATGATAGAAACCATTTATGTGGGGAGAGAAAAATTGAAAATTCTCTTTTGAGTTGCAATGACCATGCAATTACCTTAAGAATGATACAAAAGATGTTATTTTTAGGAAGGTTTTTATGCAACTCTCTCTTTTGCAAGAAATAGTGGAAGAAATCTTGAGACAAATTGACTAGGAATTAAACCATAGAAGGTTAGCAATTGACTCGGAATTCTAGAGGAATGATTGATTTCGTAGCCCTTAGTTTAGTTAAAATTTGAAATAATTGGACTATGAAAGTTTGGCTCCTATAGATGACCTTTAGCCTAAATTTGACTAAAAATTAGGTTATGAGTTTTGTACTAAAGGGAAGCTAAACCTTAGTAACTCTTAGAAGAGTACTCACTAGAAGATCCAAGTTAATCTTTAGATCCCCTTGAGATTATCTCTTAATAGATCACTAAAATTTAAGCTTAGACTATGATAATATTAGAGACAATTTAAAAAAATAAAAACCTTGGGAAGATAGCCCTTCGGGAGGACTTATTTGATCATAGTAAATGTCATTAAGACAACATTAGACCAAGGTAAAGCTAAGACTATGATGGGGTTTTTGTAAGCAGAGAAACAATATTTGAAATTTCAATAAAGAGTAGAGGATGTCTCCTCGGACTTGTTATGGTTTATTCCATCTCTATTACATGGATAATGTACACATGTTTGACCATATTTTCTATTTATTCCTACATTGTATTCATTGTATGTTATTGTTGTGGAAGCCTATGAAGGTACCACAGAGGCATTGGTGTTGCCAAACAGATGTTATCTAAGTGGTGAGTCTTGTTGCGAAGATAGTCATCCAAGACCTTAACCATCTCGGCAGGGTGTGGGTGTGGTCCTAACACATCCTGTGTGATGGACAAGAGGTGGCTCTGAAGTGTACTTGGCTAGGCAAGTTTGGGCTAGGTGCACGAGTCATAGACTCTAGTGAGACCACACCCACGCATGGCGGGGACGTGGGTGTAGTCCTAACACGTCTTGTGTGATGGACAAGAGGTGGCTCTGGACTGTACCTGGCTAGGCAGGTGGGTGCACGTAGGCATCATAGACTCTGATGAGACAAGCTACCTAGAGCATTCATGCCTTGGGAGTGGTATGGCTATCACAAGTGGCTCCATGAGATTTTTCACACCACAATAGGATCTACATGTAAGAATCATGGGATCCTTTCCGAACAGCCTAGTGGATCCCAGTGTGATCAGGCCCAATTAGGCCCAATGTGATCAGGCTCAGTAGTGCATAGTTTCTTGGTCTAAGGAGGATCACGGTCATGGTGCTAAGAGATATTTTGGTGGATTATGTAGTGGTTTATATTATGGTTTTCTATTTATTATTATATTTAAATATTATTTCAAACTTAAATTTTAAGCTAATTTTTAAGATTTAATTAGAGAAAGAAATGTTTACTGTTGCAGGTGCGTACATGAGCTCTGTCTTTTATTATCCACAATGTAGGTGCGTAACATGGGTGTGTGAGTTCACGTGGGTTGCATAGGCCCAATGGTGGATGGGTGGCAGGCTAGCCCATTGGGATTGAATGGGGTCTAGGTTGACCCCTAAAGATCCGACACGAGAGTAGGTAAAGGATAAAACCATTAGAAAGCAGGTGGCTGGGTTTCCAAATAAAACCAAAATTGTTTGGAAAGAACTTAGAAACTTGGGGTAGATATTGGAAATTAGATTTTTAGAACATAGGAAAGATAGTCATAGTTTATCAAGGCTGTTATCTTCACGATCAAGAAGTAAGACGTTAGTTGTGAGCCTAAGGGAGTTGCCAATCAAGGAGAATTATGAAGGAGACATGCATCTGGAGGAATCATACACATTTTCTAGTGTAAGGATTTTCTAGTGCAACTACAAAAAGTGTGTTGCTAGATATCTGAATGCTAGCTGTATTCGATGAATAGTTATAGAGGGTGGGGGTCCACACATCGTGAAGAAGCAAGAGATGGAGAGAAAAGGATGTGAGGTGGTCGTGCTAACGGGGTAGCAATGCGACCAGGGGTGGAAAGTGGATAAGGCTCCACGTGGTTGGCTCTTCAGTTATGGCCTCTCTAGACACACTATCTTGGGAAGACCAAAACCACTATGTAGTAGGAAGCTTCACACAAGACCATCCCCCCTCCGCGAGCAACCCACCCTCTGCCCCCATGGCCTCTACATCCACTCCCTATCTCACCAAATCACTTATGAAGCCACTTTTATCGATAAAAATTTAATGGCAATAGTGTTGGCGGGTGAACTAGCCCTAGAAGTGTCTGCCAACTCATTAGACAGGCCATCATAAGTGGGAGCTCTCCTAGTAAATGTCTTGTGCTAAAAGGTACTACTTGGATATAAAGTAGAAGAGTGGAAGAAAGAGTAAAGGTGCGAGGGTGTTGTGGTGGATAAGGGGAGATGAGTAGAAGTTGTCTAGAGACTATTGTTGTAATGCATGAGTAGTAGTATTCTATTGTGAGGTTGTTCTTTGAGTAATGTATGTGAGGATTGATGGAGTCGCATGAGCATTGGTATGTCCTTTGAAGTATAGTTCCAAATGACTATGAGACTATTGTATATTTTGTACTATGCAGCTTGCACCCCTATTTAGACTAGTAATTCTTGAGTCAATTTGGTTATTCTCATGTTGCTCATGTCATGATATCTATATTATCATGTCATGTTAATGAAAGGAATCTTGCATGCTCATGGCTTCTTTGCACTCTTGTCCATTCCATCTAGATGATGTCTAGATCCTATTGTATCTCACATTACTTGTCATGACGCTTTCTCATGAGTCAAGTGGAGAGTGGTATGGCATTAATCGTCACCTAACAACATTGGGCACATAAGGTGGTGTTAGAACCACTGAAGTGTTGGGCTTGGCTAGACTACAATACTTTTGGTGATCTTGCTGGGGAGTAGCACCTATGGGAAGTAGCACTTGGTTAAAATAGAGATTACCTTAATTAGAGAAGGTAGCACTTAAAGTTGCTAAGATGTGATGTGTAGAGCTCTGAAAGGTATAGACTTATTCGACAAAAGGCATTTGGAACTGTTGCATATTCTTCATGTTGACATTTATTTTACATGACGTGAGAGTATTTTGTTTCAAGTGATAATCGTGTCTGGAGTGCAACGGTATACATGCCTAGAGCTATAATAATGTTTACATCTAAGGGAGTAGTGTTCATGGAGGCTACATGGAAAACAGTGGACCTTCAGCAAGGGCACTACACTACTAGCCCAGGACTAGCTAAAGATGGTGTTAGGATGTATCATACTTACCTAAATCATGTGCCTGGAGAACACCTACTTTTGTAAGAATTACCAAAAGGAAGTATAAGCTCAACTTCAAGATCAAGACCGAGAAGAAGAGGACCAAGTGTCACATGAAGAGAAATATCCTAGGGACGAGAAGCTAGAAAACAATGAGATAGAAGGAATGAGAAATCAAAAGCCAATATGGAGAACTAGAAGCAAAAAGATTCACCATGGCTATAAAATACCCCAAGTTTAGATGAAAGAGTGATTAAGATTCGGATACACATGTGTTCTCATTTGAGACCACATTTGTGGAAAACCAGAGCCCCATTAGCTCAAAACATCTAGTCCTTTGCAACAATGCTAGGTGGCAAAGTGACCAACTATATGCTCATTATGGTTTGGACCGCTTCCAGAGTTTTAAAT